>NW_022475478.1:0-63833 GCF_009193585.1 Aspergillus caelatus
TTTTTTGTTGGGAGGAGATGCTGATGAAGATAGGAGGTAAAGAATAGGGTGCATTTAAATATTCCGAGAAAAAAGGTGATAGAATGGTAGCGGAGCTAACTCTGTAGACATACTAAGATTTCATCACCGCTTGAAGCACATAAACACTGATCTTTTCCACCAGGAAAAGGCATTCGCTATTGATCACACTATTCCTGCTTTTACATTGTTCACTGAAACATGAGACGGAGATGAGATATACATAATGACTACCTTCGCAGCAAGTTCCAGCTTAGCCTTCTTGACCTTCACCAGATACAAGGCTGCGTCCGAAAGATTCCTACAACGAACAAGGAAATAAATACGATTAGACTTGGCTCCAACACAATATGCATGTGCTAACAGACTGGTCCGGTAGGTATACATTCTAAAATTACCAACGACTGTGGAACAATATGTCCTAATAGCAAGACTCCAAGCACATTTAGCTGTGTGACAAGAAGACATAGATAATCAAGCAGAAGATCCTATTTTGGATGTTTTTAGAGAAAGTGTTGCAAGGATGCAGAATAATACCCTCTCCTATATTGATAATGATTTTAGACACTGAAGATAACACAATTCTTGATAAACTACCTTACTATTAGAAATACAGATGGCAGCATTGTCTTGAATTTGATGACAAAGAATATATTCTAAAACCGCAGAGATAGCCTTTTAGTAATAGATAAGGTAGTCAAGACAATAGTAGAGTATCCTAAATATAGCCTTGTCGTGTAAGTAGTCTAATATTCTATCTGTCTGTCATAGAGACAAGTTATACATAATACTAGTTACTTCGATCAAATCCACTTTTTAGTTTCAGAGTTGTTTCTACTGTAAGTGCGGTTGAACAATTAAATTAAAAATTTAAAAATCTGGTCATATAGGTAGAGATAGTGTACATTCCTTTTACCCTATAGAAAGTAGAAAATCGTCATGAAAACAAGAACTCGCAGGTGATCATTATTGGGCCTGGTATGCTCGCATAGATAGCGCCAAGACTCGGTGACACAATTGGAAAGCCTCCCATCATCTGTGCCGCAGTATTCCAAGGCACACTGGAATAACGGTTCGCATATATAGCATCCCTCATTGGCGGAGCTTATAAGGGATTGAAAACCTGCATGATATATTGTAGGATTATCAGCGCATGCAAGCTTATCTTCGCATACGGTGAACAGGGGTATGCGTCTTTTGCAGAGCATTACGGTATCCTGAATAGGCTATAGCGGTTTCATATGTGCATATGTGGTGCAGGGTTTCCTGTCATGTTATAACTTCGTTGGATTGTTATACTGCTTAAGCCCGCCATGATCAGTGTGTGGCTGGGGGCCCACTTTCATCCTTAGCTTTACTTTTACTTCTCAACGCACAAGCCGAAAGACCCGAATTTCTCAACGATGAAACGGCCGGTAAATTCAATGTAAGCAATCCTATAGTTGAACATTGCCCGATACCGACTACTATTATAGGCCCTGTCTCAGAACAGCGTGTACACAGTGTACGGATCATTCAAAGGTACCGAAAGCAGCCATAGATTCCGGCCACTGAAGTCTGGATACTGGGTCAGCCATTCAACTAAGGTTGACGGAAGCTGCGGAGTTGGGATCGGACGGTCCGTGAACCTTTTTCGGCTCTTCCGGTGTCAAAAGTCAAAACAGTTATTCCGAAATCAATGATGCACAGATGATCTTGCACGCTACTCGGAGTCCTTCGTAGCCATCGGTGACATGCATCTGTGGCGTGTATAGCTACTGTACTGTGTGCTTCGGAATAGCTTTAGAGTTGCATCCAACATCTCGGTATCGCTTATAGCCACGATGTTCAAAGAGTCATGAAGTCAAAACTGTGATCAAGTTGTCATAGATTCGCATCTAGAACAGGGAACGCAGTGAGTATAAGTATCTCTGTGAGCCTTCCGGGAATCTTGTCAAGTTCTATCTTTTAACCCAACCAGTCAAATATCATCGACTCCTTGAACCCTCTGCAACAGAAAAGCCGTGTCTTGCAACCACTCAAAATGCAGCTACTTGCTCTCCTCATCGCCACATGCGCTCCGGCTCTGGTCGCTGCAGCTCGCGGGCCAGGTGAAATCTGTGGCCCCTATCCCGGCGGCTTCTGTGAAGAAGGCCTTACATGTGCCTCATGCCGCCCTGCCATTCCAGGCGCCCCCGGAGTGGTAAGTGATAGATGTTTACGAGGACAAAGCTTGAACAGCGGCTAACAATCTGTGAAGTGTGCTTTCAAGGACCCATGGAACCGCCATGATGATGACGATGTCTGGCGCCGGTGGTAAGTCAGAGGTCACGGTTCCGCTAAACTCCCTTGGAAACTAATATATGCCAGGCTCTAAGTAAACTATGGTGGACCATACAGGCAAAAAAAAAATGGGATATCTCCCAGGACAATAATTGTAATTGTGTAATTAGCCTTGGTGCAGGTTTTCCCTCGTTCCCTTATGTGGATTAGGTTTTCCTGTATCATAACCCGAATGGGAAGGTGTTAATATCGGATCTGACGATATCTTTCATCAGTTCTCTTAATGAAACTAAGACAACCCACGGAGCTATGGCATAAGAAACAGTCTCCAGGGTCAGCTTTCCTCGTCAGAAATATAAAAAAAAAATAAATATATTGTCACTTCCATAGCAAGTCCAGTACCGTTCATAACAGTTTGAGTCCGTGACGTCGCCGTTGTAACCTTTTTCTGCTCCGGCTTGTTGTTACATACCTCGAAGCCGAGCTTTGGTCCTCGCCGTGGTATGGCATGCGGCCCCAATGGTTGACACGCTGTACTTATCCAATCAGATCTTGTGGCTTCTCCCCCACATAAACTGCGGGAATTGTAAACCGACTTTATGGCTTCGTCTGGGGCATCGAGAGAAGGGGTCCACTATTGTGAACCTTCGCGATGGATTATGTCGCATCCCTTTGCCCTTCCACATTCTTGTCACAACCTCCACAAGCTCCCTTGGTGCGAATGAAGGTGACTGCAACAAATATGAGCAAGAGCAATGTACTTGAGTGGTATGCAACAAACCCCCTATTATTATAAAATTGTTAGGACAGTATGACATCTTGGTGTCAGCTATTCCTTGGAATTCAGAGATATCGAAACCTGACCAGCCTGATGGCCTTGCAGTGCACAATCACATGCTCCTTAAAGTGGATTCATCCTCTCTGGAATCTGAATTGATATATCCGGCTGTTGGATCTCTTGTATAGAAATCTTTCCTTTTCTTTTTATCCTTGTTTTCCTCGCTGTCGGTGGAGTATTCCCAGACGGCCATGTCAGTGCAACGGCCGAACGTCGTAGTTTTCCCCTTTGACGTCGTACGGAATGAGATAGTTCATCGGTAATAAATTACAATCCCTGCCTTGGCTTAACGCCATTATTACAATCTTATTTTGCCATCCTCATGGACCCGTTACGTTTACTCGGTTGAAATATTTCCCCGGTACTATCCAGTATCCTATTAGTTCCCTGATGGTCCGTACTACGCCATCCTTACCAAGGCAGACGAATCCCCCGCCAAACCGATCGCGTTTCATATCTTTCACGAATTTGGGAAAGATCTGGAAATCATAATATTAGCTCCTTGTATTAGTAATGAACTGGATATGGAAGTGACCGGAGATTGCCGAGGGCTGCATGTATTTCCCTTGTCCTAAACCTACACGCAAGGCAGGATTCTTTTTGTTTGGGCTTTACGAACGTGACTCAGCTCTTGAGTCATTGCTTTATGAAGACGACATGATATTCCTCTCATAGCATAGGTTAAATCGTCCGCTCTGCATTGTTGGTTATCTGGAGGAAAGACACCGTTATGTGAACCAACCAACTCGCCATTATTCAAGTGAATCCGGAGTAAGACTCTCTATGATAGACTAATATGCTGGATAAGAAATGATATAACTAGTTAGCATGGTCACACCAGAAGGATCATGACCCATTGGAGCAGTGCTATCTCCCGCCACCCGACGACGGTTCTGTACTAGAAGACCGTGGCGAGGTCTACTGAGTGCACGTCACAGGCAGCCCATCCAAACTTTAACCTTGGTATTAGTCATATTGCTATATCAATGTAGCTTCGGAACCGTATACAAATGTCCTAACCAAATGATCCCACGTCCGTTCGCTTTAAAAAGCCTATTTCTGCAACGCGGCACGCACAAGTTTACCACATACATCTCATACCATCGGAATGGCGCAGTTGAATAACTCCGGTCAAGCAACTAGGAGCACACACGTTTGCGACAATTGTGCCCACGGCCTATAACGGCTTTGGGATGCGAGGCTAGCAACGTGGCCTTACCAACTGGATATGCATCAAGTACTCGTACAGAGAGCATGAGTATCTGTTTTCTCCGGAAAACGTAACCCTGCCTTTCATATCGCATTCACAGCAGAGGAAGGATTCTGACATGGCATGCGACATCGCCCCATGTCTTGGAGATGCCCGGTGTGAATCTTACGTACGTGCCCTACCGAGGTCCAACCGGTTCCGGAGTCAAATTGCTTGTACGCAGTTGCTGGACATGAACAGTCCTGAAAGTGAATGAAGTCGCGGCTTAACCAATTCGCTGCTTCCGCCTCACCCAGACCTCTTGGTCGATGCTGTCGGAAGACTCATCCTTTGTCTGGGGATCCCGCAGTTGCACTTCCCACACTTTGAGCTTGTAGTTGCCACGGTCTGCCTGCCCAGAGAAGATGTCAAAGGACCAGCCATGTTTGGGGCAAGTGAGCCCCGCACTGAGGGTGATGCCAAAGTCTTCAATGTCAAAGAGACTGCCCTGTGAAAGTGGGAACGACGAGTGAGGGCATTGCTGGGAAGGGTTAGCTTGGGCTAAGGACTCCGTCTTCGACGCGCTTACATGGTCAATGGCATGAATCTTTCCCTTGTATCTGAATACAAGTACTTGCTCCTTCAAATCTCCGGGTAGGTCAATGTCCGCTTCGACTGGAGGGCCGACATTCGTCTTGGGGATATTGAAGGCTTTGCAACTTGGGGCAATCCGAGAGCAGTCATCCTCCAATTGGAGGTCGGGAAATTGGGAAACAAAGCCAACCCGGTGCCAGGCTGCCTGAGACCGTTGTACGAAGGGATTCATTGCGGATCTAGTCACTACAGGAGGCTCTTTTGTTGTGTTAGCGACATCGGAAAGCGCAAGCCTGGCAGATTGTTATCAGAAAAGATAAGTGTGCACGTGACAAGTTATGCCCTGCATAATATTGCGCACTATCGCAAAACCCCATGGTTGATAAGCGTTTAGGCACGGCATTATCGGGGCTATAATTTTAACCGGTTCAATATCTGACACTATTGCCTCGGCCCTGAAAACTAGACCACCCGAATCAATGAGGAACTCGTCCCATTAGCCAACCATAGATATCTTGAACAAATCATAAATTAATGAAGGTAAAACTAGAATTCACGGTACATATGAGGGATCACAACTCTTATGTAACACCGTACGAGCATACTTTTACTTTTCGAGCTAAAGCATGTCATAACTAGGTATGCGCGGAACCGCATGTGCGATAGACTTTGAAATTAGATTAGATTAAGTAGCCAGTAAACGTCTGCATGCACCTACTATGTATATATATATACGATTTTAATGACTGATATTCCTGTACGGACGCATGGAGTGTCTCCCTCACAACCTCGATCTTTTCAATTTTGCGGAGGAATCGCTCATTCTCCTCGAAAAGATTATTACCGTCAGCATAGGAGGTGTGAACTGTTGGAGTCGCCCTTTGCGCCAACTTAGCAGCTGCCAGTATAATTGGATGACACGGACTGAGTCTCAGCCTCGCGAGGGAACATATGAAGTGGCTGCGCTTGACAAAGTAGAACCTTGGCACTCACGTCCCAACCGACAGAGATAAAAGGTGTTCGGAGTTTCAATCTAATATCTATCTAAATCTGCTGGCTTCGATCCATTAAGCATAAACAGCCTGGGAGGGTACAATATGCTTATGGATATGACCATTAATAACAATTGCATGCAATCTCTCCTGCTTCTGTAAAACCTCCAAATCAGACAGAGGATCTCCATCCACAAGGATCACATCCGCATAATATCCCAGTGCCACCTTGCCCAATTCGCCTGGATATCCCATCATCTCTCCTCCACATGCAGTTGCGGCAATAATACTCTCCATCGGAGTATACCCAAATAAGTCCACAAGATGTTTCAGATCTCTGGCATATGTCCCGTGGGGAGCCCAAGCAAAACCATAATCACCACCGGGCATAACACGTATTCCCCGTTTACGCATCTCTTGCATCGCCTTGCAGGCTGTGTCCACCTCGTACTTGAGGCCTTTCTTTGCAGCATCCTCGGCGGTCAACCCCCATGGAGTCGCTTCACCGGTGCAGGTTGTATAGAAGAAGTTTAGAGCTGGAGCGACCCAAACCTGATCCTTCCTTTGCTCTAGCATGTTCATTCCTTCCTCATCAACAAAACTGGCGTGATAGATAACGTCCACCCCAGCTTCGAGGGCAAATTTGACTGATTGAGCACTTCTCGCGTGTGCACAGACACGTTTCCCTCGGTTGTGGGCCTCGTCCACTGCAGCTACTGTCTCTTCCAGAGTGAAGTACGTTTCTGTGCTGGGCATTGTTGGGTGGATGTCATCACCACTCATGCTCAGTTTAATGTTATCCGCCCCGAGCATAATGAATTCCCGAACCTGCTTGCGCATCTCATGCGGCCCATCTGCATTACGCGAGATACCGGGTACAATTGCTCCCCCCGTGGTTGTAATCTCCGGTGCATTCGACAGTGTACGTGGACCTGGTATCATACCAGACTTTATGGCACCCTTGATAGCAATATCGAGCCGAGGCTGAGCTGATGCTGCGCCAAAACACATGGTATATCCACAGTCGAGGTAGGTCTTGGCGGACTGAGCGGTCGATAGGACATGTTCTTCGAGTGGCGCACTCGTAAGGCCATCCAGGGTAGCTGAGTTGTTAAAGCTGAGATGTGTATGGGCATCCATTAAGCCAGACATTAGTGTTTTCTTGCCTTCGCCGTCGATCACCAATGCGCCGCGGGCGGCTGAGTCGCTGACATCTCCTACGGCGACGATACGTTCTCCTTCAATTAACACGTTTCCATCGTAAGGCGTCCGCCCGGTCGAATCCAGGATACGGACATTTTTGAAAAGGATCTTCGACGGATCTCCCGGTTTGCGGTTGTTAATGGTGATATCGGCAGGCGTCGGCCGGTATGGCTGGTCAACAGCAACGGATCCCATGGCTAAAAGATATTATGTCTGACAGAGAACTCGGAAACTGTAGCAATCAGGTTGGGTCGAATTTATCTGATCGTCATTGGAATTTCGATTACACATAATTACAGGGATCAGGCGGGGTTGCATTCAGTTGCATTGTGGTTAATAGTGCGTGAAGATCACGCTGACACGCAACACTAACTCCACAACGTCTGTAACATTAAAAAATCTTTCACATATCGGTGCACTCCCTCCTACACACAGCCTTTTTTTTTTTTTTTTTTTTTTTCTGCTTCCCTTGTTCAAGCATCTATTCGTCATCTTTCACCCCTGAAGACGATGCCTAAATAGTTGTCTAGACTGAAAGTTTAACTGGATCCTTGGAGCTTGATTTCCAATCCTGCCATCCACGGGAAAGGCTTGAAAAGCCAGCGATCGGCATTATTGTGGTCTTAGCGAATACACAACGCGCAAGACAATGGCAGCAATAGCAGGCACAGAGCTCCTCCATATCTTCCCCAAGATCCAACCTAAAAGGGCCGTAGGTAAACATGTATAAGAAGGCGTCATCGATTGGCGTGCCTGTCGATAGGTACTGAGAGTAAGTCGAACTGGGCTCGGCGAAGGTGATCCAAACTTCATTTCCGTCCTCTGAAATTAGAATCTTGCTGGATTTAATATGCAGAGGGGTGGTTGTTTGACTTACTGGCCATTGAAAAGCTCATTCCACGGCTTGTATGATTTCTTCAGCCAACCAACAACAAGCTCCGGAGTCTCTTGCATACGGATTCTGTCGTAATTTTCGTATCTGCGCCCTTTTTTCACCTCCACAATCGCCCTAATGTCTTCCTCGTCGCCATTAATCTACAAAGCGCCGTCTGTTAGCGCCGTATATCCTGCCTGACGAAAGTTGGATTCAAACGCCACCCTAAACATAGTAAATTCGCAGCCGGCGGAGGGAGCTAAGCCCAGGACCGCATCGTGGAGTAGGACAAGTGCAGTATTGGTTATAGTTTCGTCCAAAACTGTGTCAGGAATCTCTGTCTAAAGCCAGTTAACCCCATCCTGGTGGTTGAGAAACAATAAGCAGTGTGTGAACCGGTTTGCATGAGGATACCGATACTTCCGATACCTTCATCGCCGGTCTCCATACTGTAGGTGCCCCTGCTTATTATCACAAGAGCTTTGGGGGTTGTTTCCGAGATCCTAGATGTTAGATATAGAGATAACTCAGGGGTCTGGTGGAAGACGGGGTGAAAAGGAAAGAGAGGCTCTCTCACCAGAGTCATATCGGTAAAGTAGTGTTGTAGTTTTTGCCAGGGTTAAGAACTACGGTAGCCTGGTGGGGAGGATGCGATCATTGTCACCATCTTAATAGCTTGATAGTTGTGCAAACAAGGTACAGTAGTTAGTAGATAACACAAATACCTATTCATACCAGGAGCAAAGCTTCACGAAGGGCAAGTTCACAACTGAATGCTGGAGAATTCGGACTCTTGATGCAAACAATCTAAGCTACAATAGCCAGTATTCATTTCCACCTAAACCTTGACACAAACTTCGAGTAACCGTCACGTCCGTCTCTATGATGGAGCTGCATAAGGCTATTCCGCCGGCAGCTTCTCGGTGGTCAGCCGATGGTTGATACCACATCCCAGGTAACGAGTAAGCAAATCCCAGAGATCCTGAGATCCTTCCGAGTATTCCATGAATTCAGACATTGAGATCCTCAGATTCTGGCCGTCATGGATGCCGATCAGAATGCGCACGCAGTATCCAGCGAACGTGAATAACATTACCTAACAGAAGAGATGAAAAGAATCAGCAGCGATCCAGAGAAGAGTAAGTAACCTGTAAAACTAACCGGAACAATGAGATGATCAAGGAGAGTCTCTGTGCACAGGCGGGAGTGCATGGTGGCAACTATCGCCATAATCTCTGCCCTGAGAACCAAGTCGGGGCCCTTGACATCGCTGTGTTGCATGAGGACCTTGATATGTGGGAAGGTAGGATGACTTGAGCAGACATAAAAAAGGTCGATTCTCCAGTTATAATCATCGCGATGATCCCAAGCGTAAGAATAAAAAGCTGGGTCGAGATGGAAATCTCTGAAGCCGGATCAGTTCGTCGTTTCCCAAATATTAATACAAGATACTATATTGGAGCTTACGTATTCCATCTCCACTTGGTCGCCATACTTATAGTTGACAATTCTTCTTCGCAGTTGACTCTTCGGGTGGACATTTCCATAGCTAGTCGATCGCATAGAATTCCAGCCTTACTGTAGGAACTTAAGGGCCGGTAGCAACTATTACTCTTGCTATATCCCGGTCTAAGAAGTTTTGCGGTGATATCTAGATCCTCCTGAGTCTCGGGGTCCCTGGTATCCAAGGGATGGTGTCTGATAAACTCTTCGGAGAGGGGAATGAAGTAGGCACCTGGATCTAACGGACACAGTGTCCCGGGCTCGGTAGCACATGTGCGGTCCAGTGGTAGAATATGTACTGCCAGCATCTCTAGGTTTTCCAATTCGAGTGACTCTGTGTTGAGACCACGTAGCTTTTTGTACATATCCCAGAGTATGGTATACATCTCCATGCGTTGATCATCCAATTTCTCCGATAGATCGATACGCGAAAAGCGACCACGGAGGGCGCGGATTGTTCTCTGGATAAGAGACATAGTTAAGAAGTCCGAAAAAGAGATAATGTTGTCGGGAGGTGGTAGTGATAGTTCGAGTGTGAAAGGCTCCACAGGTGATAGTTGAGGTTGCGTGAAAAAGGATTCACGAGTGAGTAGAGCGAGGGGGAGAGTAATCTGAAGTTGAAGAAGTTTCCAAGAGTAGTCAGAACGAGAAAGTAAAGGGGAAAGAAACGGAAGTGAAATAACACAAGATGTGGGATGTTGATGTCATTCGGACCGCTGTTCCGCGCCGAGTAACTGAAACACCAGTATTCATTCACTGTGAGGGTGACCCATAACTCTCATCTAATGGATTGAAATCTCCGGTAAGCTTTATTATGCCGTTGTTTCTTCGTCATGTATTGACCACCAGTGACATGTCAATGATGTGTTCAGGGGCTATGACATTGTCCGTTCTACTGGCTGTCTATAAGCAGATGTTCTACGTGCTGGTTCTTAAGCCACGTGCTACTGATCTTTCGGCTATCTGGTTTCTCATACCGGCTTACAGTATATTAGACGGTCCTTTATTTACTGCATTCAAAAGCCGGGAAATCGGTACCGCGCTCAACGGATCTTCTGGCGGGTGGTTATGGTATTGTCTGCTATGGGGAACACTACGCTTCTTGGGTTATGCATGTGGGAATCAGTTCGCTGGAGGAATAATAACGGTCAGTATCTCGCAGCGCTTGTGCCCAACCCCGGTTACTAATAATGAGTTCAATAAAGCTTTGTGTAAGTACGCCCATTCAACCTGTTACGGACGCGTTAGTCTAAAGATAGCTCCGATCGTGGATGTCGTGTCGGATGAAACCAGTACATGTTTTCTTGCTCCTGAATCATTGGAGATGTTGTCTTCATGCCAGTGTGGCTGGCAAAATCGCCCCGACTTATTATCCTTTCTAGTAATGATATGCGCAGAGTTTATATACGCCGGACTATGAAGCTGGCGTTAGTCGGTGTTAGCTTCTTGACAGGGTCTATTATCATCATAGCATTGGTGCATTCCTGGTGTTCTATTCTAAATACCCAAGACAAGCTGAGCTGCACCATATTTCATTAGCTCTAGAAGCGTCACAAGTTACCCAACCCGTAGATGATTCTGGGCAACGCTGTCAGGTTAGAAGTGGGAAGCTATTTGGTGATATAGTAAGTTATGAATGATCTTGATCGACCGATCGCCCAAGGAATATGCCAACGAAGGCGAAAGCCGTCTGTGCACGCCTCCATAACCACATTCTCAAACACCTGGCTCGACCATGTGGACCGTGAGCAGAAAGATGTATTGTCAACCCCACACTCCGCTTATGTGAAAACTCCAATATCGCCCTTTTCCCTGAGGGAAATTAGAGCCTTCGCAATCTCCTTGGAATTCACTACTCCCGATGTCCCCTCTGGTGAGCGGGAAGCCTGGTGTTGTCTTTAACAGGCATTTGCTTATTTGAGGAATACAGCAGGAAAGGGCAATAATATCTCTCTAATAATAGAGTATCAACTAATTAGATCAGGGCCACCTGAGACTTTGAGAAAGCAAAAAAACATACAACAGGAGGGATTCGCTGGTGGTCACCCACCCAACTACTAACCTCCCGGCGTGTGGCTTAAGTACGGCTGAGCGGACGGGAAGCCCTGTTCTCCACACCCTGTGGTCGTATGTACTCAATCGTAACTTGTAAAGGTATATAAGTGACGCATCTACAACTCCTAGATGTATGACCACTGCCTTGAAAGGACCAGCTCAGGATCCTTGACCTCGCTGTGCTGCATGAGGGCCTTAATATGCGGGAAGATAGGATTCCTTGGCCAAGTGTGAGAAAATGTCGATCTTTCAGTTATAATCACTGTGATAATCCTAAGCACAGCAATAAAAATCCGGGTCAAGACGGAAATCCTTGATCTCAAATTAATTAGTCTTTTTTTAAATAATAATATAGGATATTAGTTTAGGACTTACATATTCTATCTCTATTTTATAACGATACTCAGGCTTGGCTTTGCTTTATCGCAGTTAAACTTTAAGCTTAGTATTTCCATAGCTAGACAATTACAGAGAATACCAGCTTTACTATAGAGATTTGATAACCTATACTCACTCTCACCCCTACTATATCCCGGGTTAAGCATTGCTGTGATATTATCTAGGCCCTTTTAAGTGTTAAGGTGCGTGGTATCCATCGGACACTGGCTGATAAGCTCTTCGGAGAACGTGATAAAGTAGACCGCATGGTTTAACAGACAGGGTATTGCAGGCTCAGTAGCACTTGAGATCGAGTAGTATAAGCTGTACTGGCAGCCCTCTAGGTTTTCTGATTCAAGTGACTCGGTGTTTAAACCACGTAGCTCTTTGTATATATTATAGAGTATGCTATATATTTCCATATATTGATTATCCAAGTTCCCAGATACACTGATAGGCAAAAAGCGGCCACGCAGAGCGCGGATAGTTCTGTCAATCAAAAGCATGACTATGAAGCTGGAAGGAGATAGTGATAATAGAGTAAGAAAGGCTCAAGGAGTGAGTATGGTGTGAGTATAAATAATTTGAAGTTGAAGAGTCTTTCAGGGAAAGGAATAAAGAGGAATTACGTGAATTAACTGGGATGATCTTTCAAGTATAATAGCTGATATCGGATGGGTCATATTTTAGGCAAGCTAGATCATTTCAGGGATACTATCATTTATTCAAGTGAATTTGGTATTTAGTATATTCTCCAAAGCTCCTTTCCTTACCCCGGTATTCTTAATTAGGAAGATAAGATGTATCCTTGGTTTTCTAGTGTAAATATTCAATACGAGTTGAACTGCGACATAATTCTTTAGCTCTAGAAGCTTCTCTAGTTACTTAATAAGTAGATGATCCTGGGCAACAGTGTCAGATTAGAAGCGGGAAGCTATTTATTGATATAGTAAGTTATGAATAGTCTTAATCTTGATCGACCATGTGGACCGTGAGCAAAAAAAATGTATTCAATGCCGCACTCCGCTTATGTGAAAACTCCAATATCTTTTCCCTGAGGGAAATTAGAGTCTTCGCAATCTCCTTGGAATTTACTACTCCCGATATCCCCTCTGCCGCACAAGAAGCTCAGCGTCGCCTTTGACAGATATTTGCTTATATAGGAATACGACAGAAAGGGCAATAATCTCTCTCTAATAATAGAGTAACAACTAATTAGATATCTATCAGATATATATAAGACTTGACAAAGCAAAAAACATACAACAGGAGGGATTCGCTGGTGGTCACCCACCCAACTACTAACCTCCCGGCGTGTGGCTTAAGTACGGCTGAGCGGACGGGAAGCCCTGTTCTCCACACCCTATGGTCGTATGTACTCTTTTGAGAGATGCCGAGAATTATATAGTGCATTCATACCTTCCTAGCCGTCTTATTCTAGACGCCCGACCCGGCTGCTTTAGGGGTAGTGGGATGGTAGCCAGATTCGCAACACATCTTAGACTGTGTTGACGCTTGCCTAATTTGAAGCCCGTGGAAGCACGATACTCAGTGCTGTTGACCTCACAGCTAAATATTATTGTTACTGTACTAATATCTTGAAATCAACATAATTGACTTCGTTGTACATAAAAAGAGAGAGAGAGATATATATATATATATATATATACGAAAGATGAAGACACTCAATCACCCTTGAAAATTAAAATACTGCTCTACTGAACGTCACTGAACTGTAATGTAACATGTTTGCGTTTTCAACAACTCAAGGATTCACCACAGCTGTAGAGCCAATGCCTTATCATGTAAATAGTCAAGTCATGCGTTTAGCTGGCTGGGCGACTCAACCCTCCCTAGATACCCGAATAGGACTAGCGGGCACGAAAGTGGAGCCCTGCCTGGCCAAGGGTAAAAATAGATTGAATAATTAAGTAGCTCCTAGTCTGTACAATTGCATGGTGTTCAAACTTCAGGCTAAATGCATGCCTGGCTGATTGAAGCTTGAGCTGAGCTTGTTTACGTTAAGCTTCCACACTCCTCCACTTCAGCGCCTCTCGCCAGACTATTGCTAAAGCTTCAAATTCACTGCCCGATTTTGGCAGATAGGTACATATGTTTAGCAACAGTGTTTTGCGCAAGATCCTCCCAGGAATCGTGCGAACTGCCAGGCGTTGTGACGCGACGCGTGGACACTGTTTTTATTTCTCGTGTCTACCGGGTGAGTTGCTAAAGTTTGGTCTCTGACCTTATAGCGCGACCAGCAGGTTCCCCATTGTGGACAGACAGTGCATTTCGACTGCGCAGTAGAAAATATTGTTGGTGCCGAAATGAATGTGATCCCGTCTTCCACGACTAGACCAATTATTCAAGTGAGTTTTTCAATGAGAAATGGGCGAAGAGGGCGGTCTTGGCCAAGACCAGCTTACCCTTATGGGAACTAAATATAATATAATAGTTGATTGACCTCTGCAGGAACCGTTGGGCGATAGGGGTCCAAAGCAACGTGCGGAGTCTGTCTATAGTTATCTATGAGATTCTGTGTTTCTTGTTAGACAATGCTCTCGCTATAGATGTCGCACCAGTCACCTAGGAATATATGAAAATAAAGCTATAGGGAATACTACAAACTCCATCACAGTTGGGGGACGATATCCTGGCAACTGTCGATCATTCCTTCAATGATAGCGTGTCTGGGGGTATATGCTTCCAACATCGGTGAAGAATAGCCTTCACAAACCGCCCCTCGAAAATAAAAATAAAATTCAACAAAGCAGAAAGCTGCAACCAGCGGATTCAGCCTACTGAGTGACGATCAGGCTGTAAGCACTATGGGGTCACAAACGTCATTTTGACTTCCCATAACAAGCTATACATACACTATTCTCGAGGGATCATATCTTAAGTGGCAGAGAATCTCAGGTGCCGTGATAGGTCTAGCGTGAGCCTAATCTACAACTGCGAGGAGTATCCATGTAGTAGTGAGGTGCACACAACTTCAACCACTTGAGCGAATAAACTCTACCGAGACCCGACAATAAGCCCTAACCCAGCCCGCCAATCCTGCGACCCACCGAGCGGGTCGGTATATGGTTGGTAGTTGACGGGCGGGCGATTAAGTCTTAGGCATATATACAGGCTATGACCAATATGGATCAGCTATGGGAATATAGTTTCCACTATCATTCCTTAAGTTGATGTTTTATGGCCCCCATCTGGAGAGCTACGTATGTGCTGAGGGGTAAGGAGGGGGCTGTGCTGGAAATAGACATGGAAGAACTTCATTCTGTATAAGATCTGTAGACTACCCGTTTTCTTGCAAGAGCCCCTTCAACCCTTGATTTACAACGCTGCCAAAGATGGGTAAACTCGTGAAGCTAATAGGCTCGGGCATCGGCTTCACCTCGGAAGCCATCCATGCCGCCCGCAACCGCTCGTCCAACCATGGCGATCGCCCTTCTTCGTCCACAGCTGGTAGTCTCCCTGATGGGGGCAGCGAGTATGTTGTCATCGACGACAAAACGGCCGACTCGCTCATCCGTGAGGGATACGCAGAACTACCGGCCTACCCGGATGGACGCGCAGAGTTACCCGCCTATCCCGAGGGGTATGCAGAGTTACCAGCTTATCCCGATGGGTGCGCAGAGCTGCCGGCTGATTTCAACGAAAATCAACAGAGCAAAGCCGCTGAAGCAGGCTATAATTCGAACGTGGATAGCGAGTCCAAGAACCCAGATGACCTAGACCGCGGAGTAAATCAAGACGAGGCAGTCTGGGAGCTCGACGAGACAGCACAGCATGTGCGGTTATCGACATCTGAAGTAACCGAACCTGCAGCCACGGCTCCAAGCCAGACAGAGGAAGCCAAAGAGGAGCAAAACGAAAACATGGTTCGTGGTCTTGTACAAATGGCGGGACCAGTTCAGACGGTGCAGCGGGTTCCGTGTCCCGTGATAATTCCTCAACGCAGACCAGGCAACAAGGATCGGGGGTTTGTGCGAGCGTACGCGCCCGTGCTAGCCGATTGTGGTATTGGTCAGGATGTGTTTTTGAAATTTCTAGAGGATTTTTTTCAAGCGAGCAAGGTTGGCTAGCCATTCATTCCCTTCCATTCTCTCTCGTCGTAGATGTATGGTTGTTGACAACGGCCGATACAGGCTTCAGCGTGGATCGAGGTCGTTTATATCGCTGCGGGCATCGTGGGCTTCTTCCCTGAAACAGCAGCTCAGATAACAAGCATCATCGTTCAAACTGTGGCCGGAACGGCGCGTGAGATCCAGTCCCGTCATCGCTCAAACACCTTTCTTGACCGTGTGAACCAAGACCTATTCATGCCTCGTGGCCTCTACGCTATGGTCATGGCATTCAAAGATGAAGCCCCCGATCAACAGCAGGGGGCCCTTGGCCTACTCTCAGAGAAGCTTGTGAAGTCACTCTTTGGCATCGAGAAGGTTGATATCAACCAGCCAGCCGAGAAACAAACATTCGATGCCGGCCCGACTATCGCGAAGTATACCCACACCGACGAACACCCAGAAATGAACATGGTCAAAAAGCGTTTGAAAAACATCAGACTGGCCAGCGGTAAGACTCACGGCCAGATCGAGCTCCCGGAGGCTGCGCCGTTGGTTTATCCCGATTTAGATCGCGCCACGGCAGGGGCGATGGAGAGCACGGGGAAGGAATCCGAGGGGACGCGCGAGAAAATGCAGAGCGCGGGGGCTTGGGTACAAGATTACATGGATAGGAAGGCGCAGGCCTCATATGTGAGTGCTACTTTATTGAGCTTTGTCGGCTAGAGCTTCGCTCACGGGAACCAGGAAGCCAAAAACCCAGGGTCCTCTCTAGCAGTTCCTCAGTCGGGGCGTAAGGGGTTTGTCTCACGATATAACGACCCGAATCACCCGGTGAACAACGGAAAGCTTACCTCGGTGCTGACCGGGGGCCTCATGGGGAACAAGCCGTGCCTAATTGAACGGGTTGCGACTTCCATCAGGGAATCACAAGACTCCAAGAGAATTGCTCGCGGTGAACCTCCAAGTGAACCAATTAAAGAGAAACGGCAGCGATATCACCGCAAGAAGAAGAAGCCTGGGTTTGCTAAGAAGGTTCTGCAGCAGGATGTGCTTTATCTGCTGATCGTCAACATGCCGACCGAGGAAGAGCTGAAGCAATCGATTGCTCAGCTAGAACATCTCATGGAGCAGAGTGGGCAGCGTCTACCCTCATACTGATTGTGAATGTAAACTAATATAGCGTGAGCACAAGCTGCAGAATGATTATTGATAATGCGCTAGGGCTCATGCCTTTCCTAAGGTTCGGGACGTGTATGTTGATATAGAGTTTTCGATGGACTTTGGGCTGGATGGAGTTGTGGGGCCGCTACTCTGATAGTTTCCTATACTAGTAGTTTATATTTTTGTCTATTACTAAGATTTATTACTTTGAAAAGTATAGGAGATATATATTCTATAAAGGGTGTATAAAGGTTAGTATAACTATAGTTCCCCTTTTCTCTACGCGAATTGAAAGGGTTTCTAGACACCATCGTTTACCCTAGATACGCTCCATAAGTTGTTGTAGAGGCGAGCCACCTTGCATAGGCTGTACTTCCTTGGGCCATGGCGTCCACTAGTATCTAGGGCTCGGTCATCATAAAGAGCCATAGTGATAGCTCTTCGTCAGAGATTGGGTTTTGCTAATGATATACACTCACAAATGCGGATAATACCACCGGGATGAGCCCGTAACGAATGCAAGGTAACTATCAAGTGATGACAGTGATTGATTACGAGGAACTAGCATGCGTATCTGTTGTCCGTTAAGCACGTATATACCTTTTTGAATAGATCGTATCATGCACTTGCGATGTCCTCCACCCTGGCCAAGATCCGTTCCCGATTAGCATGAGGGTCATCGTCTCGAATGCTGTTATAGTCGACTAGCCAACAGAAGGGGACTTTATTTCCCTTTCTCAAGACAATGATGACTTTATGACCCCAGGATCATGACCGCGATAGGGATTTAGGTCAAGTAAAAATTTCGAGAGCATCTGTAGGAGACTCCCGATGCCCCTTAGGCAAGGAATCTTGAGTTAAGATCCTAGGCATGGCGGCATGTTGGCACGTCAGGTGGGATTGCCTCAGTCACAGCCTAGTCATGATTTCTGGAGGAGTCGGATCACCTTCGACTTTGGGTCACGCGAAAGCGATGGGGGATAAAGATAAACTGCTGAATCAGCACAGAATATTCTGTCCGATGGCAGCTGCAAATCATTCAGCCAAAAGCGGCCGAGGAGAGGTTGCAGGGTCAGCCCAATTTTGTTGGGCATCCGGAGAACCAACGTCGATGAGCGGAGTCACTCCATCCGAAGGCCCCTGTGAAGAAGGTGTCCCAATCCCATCTAAATACCGCGGTGCCGCTGGAGATCCCACGTCAATTAAAGGAGTCATTTCATCGGAGGGCCCCTCAGCGGCATAGTTCGAGGCTTCCTCCTGAAGATGACACCACCTCACAAACCAGTCCGCGTAGGCATCTTGGGCGACATTCGTCGCATAGGTGTCATTGACCACCAGGACAACCTTCCGTACGCCACTCACATCGGTTTCCTGTTCCGAAAGGGCACCAAAACGAGTCGCATATCGGGGAAGGGTGCCGCCTTTTGCATAACCCGCCTCGAGGGCCGACATGAGTAGCTCCTCTTCCGCTAGATAATCCTCTTGTCGCCAAAGACGTTCTTTTCGAGCGATGTCGGCCAAGATACGGCATGCCTATATACAGTCAATGTTTCAATGTGGGATTCTCCCTCTCAATAGCCATGTGGGCAACGCACCTGAACTAACAATGCAACGGTACATATGAGAAGTACCGCACCGCACAGCATCAAGATACACTTATCATACGTGGATAGTATCCTATGCGAACTTGATAGAAATCCATCATCGCTCCATTCATTGTGCATACTTCCATGGTGCGCCGTCGCATTGGTGAAGGACAAGAAAGCCAAGAATAGGACAAGCTTTGGAATGCGAAGGTTTATCGACCCACTGAAGCCGAGGACACGGACCATGAACAAACCCATCAATATTCTGAATGACAGGAACGAGAGCCTTTTCGTAGTTGAGGCGATCAACAATGCCGTTTGTGAAGAGATAATAGGAGGGGTAATGATAGGAAGGAATTAAGATTCTTTTTTTTTGTTCTTTTTGTTTCTCTTGGTACTTTTCTTCGAACCCCGCGCTAATGATCCCTGTCGGTAATCCTTCTCAGTCATAAATTATAATACCTAGCCAACATTCGTCGGGGAACGGAGAGACTCCTCCGTCGGGTCGGCAAGGTACTCCTTCGGGTTAAATTGTAATAAATCCTCGTTGCCAGCACAGAGTAAATTAAGATCAGAGCCAGTCAGAGAAGTCAGGAGCTCCCATGTGCGAAGACTGACTGGTTGGTGCCCCACCTGGCATGCACCGCCACTGGTGCATTAGGGCTTCTTTTTAAACTCTTTGATAGGAGGCTCGCTTGGCTAAGAGTTTAGCTATCGTCAGTAAGGCTATCTACTACGTCAATGACGAGCGGATGGACTTGTCTAGCTCCTCTCTCGGCGGTTTCTTCTGTCAGCATACGCGTTAAAAAAGATTCGTCATCCCTTAGCAATCGAGTCGGGATGATTCATTGCCATTTAAGACTACTACTACTACTACTACTACTACTACTACTACTACTCCTCCCCAGACCCTCTGCGGAGTCTGGAGATTGACGGAATTCTGGAGATGGAGAACTCCGGAGTTTACCCATAAGTCCAATTTAGGAGGGACTTATATTCGGTTAAAAAGCGTCTTAGCTACTCTGGGCCATTCTGAGCACCGTTGTCCCGCTCAGTCTCCACTTTTCTAAATCGACCCATACTAACGTAAACTTAACTCGGCGGAAAAGGCAGCTAAACTAGTCCCGACCTCGATACGAACGATAACCAGAGCGAATCAGATCACCACGTGCGCGGTTCGAATGGAAACATTGACTCGACAGTCGAAGCATCCGACTCATCTCTCGTCCGCTGTGAGTGGATACTTCACAAGTCCCGTAGAACTCGGGTCTCATTCCACGGGCTCCGAGATGAACATTAGGCCCAGGAAGGCAGGTGGGCATGTGCTTGTCATGAACAAAGGAATCGCGACCTTGGGTGTCGGCGGGAAATTCCCCCGTTTCTGTAGGGGGCGTCAATGAACGAGGCGACAGTTGTATGCGTCGGTTACTCAAGGTATAGCCTACCTGGTCCCATAATAGGAGTACGAGGTGGTAGCTGCAGCTAGCCACCAGCTTCTGAACCTTGTCACTGATTGAAATAAAAAGAGAAGAATGTCCTCTTGAATCATTGAGAACTGAAATCTTTGCCTTTTGTAAGCTCGCCAGAAACTAGCTTTTTATTTTTATTATTATTATTATTATCTTTATTATTTCTATACCATCTCTAGCCATGGGTTCCAACATGGCTTTTCTCTATGCTGCCACTATCGGCGATGCAACTACCATTGAGAATGAATATCTTAAAGACAAGACAGTCCTCACTGCCAAGGATGCCGACGGCCGAACAGCCCTCCATTTAGCAGCACTTCACAAGGACGTCAAAGTCCTCGAACTGCTACTCAACTATGGGATCCAGCCATCAACCACCGACAACCGCGGCCAAACTGCATTACACATCGCAGCCCAGCTATCCTCCCTCCCCATCGTCGAACTCCTCCTCAAGAGAGGTGCCCATTGGTCGATCCGGGACCATGACGGAAATACAGTCCTCTCCTACGCCTACCAACAATATTCCCCTGATATCCTGAGCTGTTTCCTTCAATACACACCCGCCCTTCCCACAGAGATCCCCTGTGGACTGACGCCAGAGATCGTTCTTCGATCCTCCGCGAGCAGGAAATGGACTCCTATCCAGATCAGTGTCAACGCGCACGGCCGCTAGGGTTTGTGGAGTTATTATCGGTAAGTGGGAATCGGGAGACATCTGAAACCGCTCCACTAACAAAGAGTCCCCTAGACCACTTTCAAAGCAAAAATAATACTTCCATACACTTCGGAAACTTGAGTTTTGCCGATAAACAAGTGATGATCAGTTAATTCACCGGATGACCGAAATTGAACTACGTATCATGACTTTTTCGGCCAATACGAGAAATTCGGACAGACATTCAGACCGTGTCAACAAGAGGGCCGACTCCACGAAGAGACCCCTTCTACAATAACGTGGATAGCATCACCATCGGTCGCGTCCAATATCCTCCTGCAGGACTTTTACTCATTTGGTAGAAAGTCATCAACAATCGTTTTTCAAGACGACATGTGATCAAAGAGGACCGATAGGGCCAACAGCGAGACCGGGGAATATATATATATATATGTATCTGTGTGCCTTGGAGTTTTGTCATTATCTCGGGCGTTGAGATTTTTTGTCGGGGGGGAACCTTCGCTTGTGGGTGGGTAAGGTGGTGGAGACTTGTATCAGGGAGAATACATCCATGCATTTTTAGGTAGAAGCAAAGTAGTCCTATTGGACCATCCACCTAAATCCATAACAATAACAATTACTCCTTTGGGAATGTTCCGGGCTTGTCGGCCAATCAAACCTTGTATAGCAATACGCTAGAATCTCTCGGGGAAACTGTTTATTCGAGGTTGATGAATTTCGCCAAGCATCGGACCAACAGAGGAGGTTGTCTGGACAATTTTTATAAATATATCTAGATATAACCACGTTCTTTCGAAATTCGAAACCAAAGAATGTATAAAAGTATATGTTGTACTTTCACGCACCCGTATTGTCCACAGGCGCCAAGCAAGCTCCAACCAGCATAGGTCTATTAGGGCATCACGCGACAGATGGAGACATACACATTCTACAGAAATTAATCCCAGAAAAGTGAGCAATGGCTGAATGCTGTTTATAGTCGCGTGGTTAGGGTGAGTATCTCATATTACATAAGAATCGCTCTATATGACTACCATTCCCGCATTACTTTCTTACCTTAGTTGTTTAGTTAGGACTTTATATATCATGCTTCTCTAGGTCTTATTGACTAATAGGGACAAGGCTGCTCGTCTCCACATATGTCTATTCCGTTACTTTAATCTATTCTTGGTTTATTAACTATTGAAATATAACGCGTGCAATCATTCCCCGCGCTCAGCCCAGCTTATCACACACAGACCCATGTATCCATAGCGCTAGTGCCATAACCGCCGCTCTAGAATACCAACCGAACACGAGGTATCATCAGCATGAGCATTTCACCTGTAGGCTCTCCCAAGAAGATTTCTGCTAACGGAGGTGTGGGACGTTGCGCGGCTTGTGGAATAAGGCACTAACCTTAATCAACTTACAGTTTCTATTAGTTCCAAGCCAAGGTCGTGACTACTGTGACATTATAAATCTTAATAGCCCCCGCCGCAATATAGTGGAAATGCGGGGACACATAGCAGATCATACTCCAAGGATTTATGGCCCCAAGCCACCAAAGTCAAAGAAATGACGGGTCCACTTCATCCTCTTTAGTGCTTTGGTCAATTTCCTTTAGTATAGGCCCTAGCGCACGGGAGCCTGCATTTATTCTGTCTTTAAAAGACAACATTTGCTATACTGGGGTGAGACGTGCTTCATGCACCAGTTGCGGCCGTCTCACGCTGCCCTGGAGTGGAAAGAGAAATAAAGACTACATTGAAGCGGATGAGGGGGGGTTTATATCTTCCTATGAATCGCTGGAACAACCTCGTCTTCCAAACCATCTGACCAACAGCCCCACTTTCGTACGACCTACTGTGGTGGCATGTTTTGACAAGTTTCTATAAATGACGTTGCGATATCTTCAACTTACCAAATTGACAGAAAAGTTGTTTCTATACCATATCCACAATAAAGCACGCACAATACTCCTGTAGGACCGACAACCCATTCCCAATCACAAATTCCCTCGACAACCACCTATCAATCATTATATCAGCTTTCCGGGCCGGATTGAGTCTCTCAGACTTCCCAGAGTTAACTATCTGGTAATGTTTCGGAATGCTTAAATCGATGAAATTTCCTGACCTAGAGTATCGACAGCATATGCGTACTTCTATGGTATGTAGATACCACGAAGCATTTTTTTTTAGTAAAAGCTAGAATCGATTCAGAGAATAAAAGTTCTTCTCTAAATTCAACGCTCTCCTTTCATTCCAAATACTTGGGGCTTTTCTCAAACATTTCAAAATAACTCCTTTCATGGCCTAAACAAACCCTTGCATTCGTCCGTTGCACCAGTCTCCTTACGTAGTCTCTGCTTCGAAACCACTCGGAATAGTCCCGCATGAGAAATCCCGTCGGTCTTCCATCCTCATAATTTTCCTTCACATGGAATAGATCACCGGTCAGGACAACGCTACCGGAACTCCGAAACGTGAGCTCAAGAACAAGCGATCCTTCCGTATGTCCCGGACATCTATGTACAGTAACTCCCCTCCAGAGGGTTACATTCTGCTCCGAGACAGTCTTCCAGTTCAACAGATCTGCTCGTAAGTAATCTGACAGAAATAAACCACTGTCGATTCCAGTTGCACACGACCAAAAGGCATTCTTGAGTTCAGCTTCATGACACCAGATTTCCACATCTATTCATTGTCAGCTAGCATTCAGCAACAGACGCCATGCACTAACCAGTTCCAAAGAAGTGCTCTAAACCTCCGGCATGGTCGAGATGCAAGTGACTCAATATGACAGCCTTGACATCACTAATTTCACCTGCGCCGGTGGCTTTAATAGCGGCTGGAAGAGAGTGGATACCCTTGTCCCAAATCCGAGGTGCACATTCCAGAAATTCTTTGTCCCATGACTTGATCACATCCTCGCGGGACCCAGTATCGAACAGAATGAGACCCACGTCTGGGTGGTAGAGTAGACCTGCGATCATGAGGCATGGTCGGGTCTCATTGGTTTGAGGCTCTGTGCCGTGGAGGGGAACGTTGGCCCCTGATAAAACGTACGAGGCGTCGATATCAAGGATTCCTAGATCGAGAAACTATTTCTGATTAGCTTTGAGATTTATTCACTGAAATGGGAAGAGTGTTACCCAGAGCTTAGAACCAGCTGGGAGAGCTGATGGTTGGGCCATCGTTAGTATTGCTCAATGGTAGGCACTTCAGAAAGATATTTGCAGGCCGCTAGAATGGGAAGTATTTCAATCGCAGCGTAAGGTCACTGATAAGAATGCCACAGTTCCCAGATCACAGGGGCTACTCTTATAGATATATTCTCAAGGCGGATTAGCACTGCCTCATACCTATTCTCCGTCCAGTTCCGACCTGCCGATAATATAGTTCCATAAAGCCGTCTACCTACCGCAGATTTATTCGCTCTGGGACTAAAATACATTCGGAGATACGGAAATAGCTACGAGTAAGGCGATAACCTCTTGTATGTACACGTGTCGTTTCAAAGCCGGCTGCTCGCTTATTCTTCTGAAGACTTCATCGATTAATTTAAGTAAAGAATATGACAAGTCTCAGCTCTGTGCTCGGAGAGCAGGACCCCATTATATGGGCTTGAATAACTGTCCAGCATCACCCACAGGTGGATAGAAAGCCGTTTTATGATTTTTGTGATTTTTTGGTAAGATAGGCCTTTATGAATTGAAATATTCTGCAGGATAAATTAGACTTTTTAGCTTTTGCGTACTACTACTCCAGTACGACCAGTAGTTTACGGGTATAGATACAACTATAAAGTAAAGAAAAGCATCTCTCCGCTGAATAAGCGGGAGTGAGCATGATTGTGGCTGGCTTTGGATATTATCATGTACTAGTCGATACCTAGGACTTTCCATTTTGCTTTCCTTTTCCGATCAGGACAAAATATGCAAAGATATCCTATGTAATGTGTCGTGACCAGCCCTGGCACCGTTCAATTACACACAATGCCGTAAGACATGACTAGTTGAGAAAGTTCAATACAATATCTAGAAATTCTATAGGAATCTGCGTAGATCATTCTCACGAATGAACTCCGACCAGGTTTGAAGTGAGAGCCCAGGAATCTAAATGCTGTCAGCCACTCTTTGAATAACCGACACGGGCAGACGGAGTTACATACCTCTCTGGC
Organism: Aspergillus caelatus; assembly: GCF_009193585.1. Lineage (NCBI taxonomy): Eukaryota > Fungi > Ascomycota > Eurotiomycetes > Eurotiales > Aspergillaceae > Aspergillus > Aspergillus caelatus. The sequence continues at coordinate 25,036 of NW_022475478.1, forward strand.
TTGCACAAATTCCGGGTTGGCGTAAACATTACCAAAGAGCTCAAACATCATTAATTGTTCTGCGAAGTCCAGCGCGATTTCAGGGGACATGCCGTCCCGAGATTCCAGAAGCTCCTGACATTCGCTGCTGCTGAGCTTTTGGTACTTCGTGGGCACGTTGTACTCTGTAGTAACAGGTTAGAGACTATTCCGAGAGCTATATTACTTGATAAGGTAACATACGTGTTCCGATGCTCGCCAACTTTTCAGACTCAGATAGTGCCTCCGAGTAGAATGCGATTGTTTTGGTAAAGTAGGTTGAACCGGCCTGGAGAATGCTGTGCACAAGTTTACCGGTGTCGGCGATGGCGACATTAGGCATTACCGTTTCTGGGCTGTGGGGGAACGATAAAGTGTAGACCCCGCTCGCATCCTGTTGGTAATGAGTGAGAAGGATCATACATGGAAGACCTAGTATCATGTCATGCTCACCTTCTTGGGGAGATATCTATCCGGGGTAGTGATGCAATTTTCAAAGTAATTGGGGAACAACACAGTAGTGGTCTTTGCCCATAACTCTGGGTGTTCCTTCTGGATATACTCAGTGACCAAGCTCTTGCCCTTCCAGTGGTGGATATTGAGAAGCTGGCCGTTTGACAACTTGACAGGGTCGGGAAGGGCACTCCAGACAAAATGCTTCAGGGTTTCAGTCCGGGCTGCGGCATCCGCAATAGCGCGCCCTTGCGCAATCTCAGTGGTGGTAGATTGGGTTTGCCAGAAGTCAGTTAGCGCAAAGATACCACCAGCGCCAGCGAAAACCTGTGCGAGGGCATCGCTGCCGCTATTAAGGTCGGCAGACCGAACTTCTGCCCCAAGCGCGGCGAGCCTTTGGGATGCGGGCTTGCTTGGATCGCGCGTAAGAGCCCGGACATGATAAAGGTCCCGGTTTGCAAGAAGCTCTTTGACTACGGCACCGCCCTGTATTGTTTTATCACCAAGTACGTGTTACCAGGAGTTCACAAAAACGACATGTTCTGATTAGAAAGGACTTACCTGGGAGCCAGTGGCACCGATGACAACGATCGTTCGAGGAGACATTGCAAACTAGGCGTGTATTCGGAAAAGGAGATTTGTCCAACGAGCTGTACGTTTTCGACTGTTCGAAATCTGTTGTGTTATGTTATATTGTAGTTAGGGACGGGTGATCTTTATACCTTTTGAATGAAGACAAGTTGACCATTGAGCACGCTTTCTCAGCGGGAAAGCTCCCAAATATGCACCTATCCAAGTGGATCAATATATCCAAAGTGACTTCTACAAACCACCTCGGCAGCTCAACGTACATGAAGTAGCCGAACTTTCCGGAGGTATCACTTTCACTTCCAGCAGGAAGGCAAGGAAATTCGAGACTTGAACCGTGACCTTTGATCCACGGGGTCCTCCAAGGTGAAAAGCTATCGGCAGCAGAACGTGATAGTCATTCCCAGGAACTCAATAGAGTCAGTGGGCTTGACTTGGCATGCTCCACCACATCCACTAAGCTTGCGGATAGCGGGGCTGTCTGCAGAAGATCTGCTAACTTTTAAGAGGTTGACCTTGGGACCTGCGCCGCTTAATCATCGGGAACCACAAGCCAGCAGCCTACAATAACATTCATATTATAAGATCGCTAAAACCGTCTCGGTCCATTGGAGGTCGGGTTTCGGACATGCCCAAAACCGAGTAACATACTAGCATACTCTTTAAAACGTATTTTTATATAAATACAGTCTCGCTCCGCCCACGCAACGGAAGCCGGAAAGCTGTCTGGAATTCGATCTTGAGACGCATTGACCATGGCACAAACCACTGTCCTTGTAACAGGTGCAAACCGAGGTTAGTTAGAGATTTGAGGATAATCAACTCCTCCTATTTACTGAATCAATCCTACACTACCAGGTATCGGCAAAGGCCTAGTAACTGCATATCTTGCAAAAGCCAACACTACTGTGATTGCGACATGTAGGGAAGAGTCTGAACAGAATACAAAAGAGTTGTGCTCGCTTTCCAGAGGCCACGGCTCTAATCTCATCATTGTCTCTCTTACCCTTGATAAGCCAGATAGTGTCCTTGATGCAGTTTCCCAGCTACAAAGGCATCACTCCGTTGAAAAAATCGATATCATCATTGCGAATGCCGGAATATGCAATCACTACGGCCCCCTGGAACGCATGACGGATTCGGACTTGCTATCCCACTTTGACATCAATACGCTAGGGCCGATGAGACTATTCCGGGCGACTTTGCCGCTTCTACAAGCCAGCAGCCAACCCAAGTTTATTTATATCTCTTCTGAGTTAGCCAGCATCAGTGGGCTTGAGCACTCGTCGTTGACTGCGGCATACGGCGCCTCGAAGGTAGCCAGCAACTACCTTGTCAAAAAAGTCGACATAGAATATCCGGATGTGATTGCATTCTCGATTGATCCAGGGTATGTACTTGATTATACAAGTCTGGCAACATACAATTGCTAACCTAGAATCTGTGCCTGCTTTAGGTTTGTCCAAACCGATATGGGAAATCGCGGCGCGCAATGCAATGGGCTAGAGAAAGCTCCGATGACTATTTCCGAAAGTGTCGAGGGAATTGTTAATCAGGTATGTCAAGATAGTCGATTGACACTTCCTATCCTAGCAGAGTGCTGTAACAGGGGGATGGTTGATTGCTGATCTGCTAATCTTCTTGAAAGGTTGACAAAGCCTCCAAAATAACAACCTCAGGCAAGTTCATAAAACATAATGGTGAACAGGTGCCGTGGTAGACAACACGTAAGTTGAACATTATAAAGTCGACTGGGAATGAACGATTTGGTTTCGTAGAAATGGCCTTTACAAGTCGAAGAGTCGAATATATGTGACACTTGCTACTACCTGATATCCTACGAGCCAAAGTTGTACACTGTAACAGGACTCTTGCTACCCCACGTAAATATAATGGACTGCTGTAAGGGTGGATTCTTTTTTTTTTTTTTTTTTGCTTGGTATTATTCAACCTATTGACCTTAGAGTTGGTGAACGATAGCCTTAGACTTCTTGGAGCCGTGGATATTAAGGGCTGGTGAAGGTAGGGAATGTAGTTTATGGGGCACGTTAAACGCAACATTAGCGATTCTACACCGAATACCGATACATAACAATTTGTCTTCAACTTGGTCGTTGTAGGCTCGAAATCTAAGAAAGCCACCGCTGTTACACCGTGATGCCTAGCTAAGATCCAGCGACTCATTGCTATCTACAGATGACATGAATTTCTAATTTATGGTACAAGAGTCAGGCGGTGACCGAGCGTCACCGAGCCTGTACGAAGTCGTGAGATAGCCTCATTTTAACCAGATATCAACCTCAAGTTCAATGCGATGTTCAGGAAATGGCAAGCTCTCCACACCCACCATGGTAAACAATGGTTGATGATTCGGGCAGAACTTTTTGATATGACGCACCATCGTCTCCCTGGCCTGAGCCCTCATGGTAGACAAATCGACTAGATATGCATGTAGTTTGACGACATAATCCCAGCCCGTCTTCGCTTCTTCAATGGTGCGGCCTTCTTTCTTGAGTGTAAGAAGGATGAGATCGTTGATGTTTTGAAATGCTTGAGTGACTTCTTCCTCGAAAATGGGGGAAGTTTTCAGAGTCAAGGGATCCATTCCAGCTATGACACGGTTATTGAACACTCATATACAGGGTCAATTTGAAATACTTACTTTGGCCTGTAACTATCATTCTCTCGCCTATGACACAGGAGTCACTGAAGCCGTATTTGTCACGGCATTGTTCCCCGAATCCGGGTAGAGAATGATACTTGAATGTCGACATGTTTCTCGAAGTTGTGTTCTTTACGTTCCTCTGTTGAATACCAACTGCAGACCTTACCTTTCAATATTTATACCTTTAGACAAGAGCTATCCGTAGACCAAATTTAACCGCTTTGTCAGCGGGAAACACCTACCACTGGATGGGGTCCTGAAACTGGGTCTTGACGTTAACTGTCGGGATATCGGCGCAAAGCGGTGGGTCTGGAAGGAGGATCTCCTCCTGACGGTATGGAAAAGTGAAGAGCGAATTGGAAATTTGTGACTCATAGACTTCCTTCCTGCGACTGCGCAGTTGTCTAGATCTCAAGCACCAGGTACATTACGAGATGGTTGGCTATTCAGGAGAATCAAGCTCTTTACCACCGCCTAGCCAAACGCACAATAGAGTTGGCGATCAGAGAGATTCGGCTCCAAGCAAAGGGCTCTGTTTACATCGGGACGTGAAAGCACCTACTTAAAGAGGTATAGTGTGGAATTTACTAAGCCCTTCCATACTTGAATTCAAATACAAAATTCAATCCAAATGTGTTAAAATTAAACAAGATATCGAACATAGTCCTAGCCTTCCAGGTTGTGGGTAAAGTAGTATAGAGCACTGACTGACTTTCACGACGCCGTCAGGCGGTGGATCTCCTCAAAGAAGAATCTGAGATTTTCAGGATTGACAAGCGGAGTAATGCCTACCAATATTAGTCTATTACCGAGAGAAAGAATAATAGTATAAGGTTTACAGTACCGTGACCCAAATTCGCGATCCAAGGTCGACTGCCCACCGTGAAGCCCTTAACCATTGCTTCAACTGCTTCTGTTATGGCTACATGGTTTCCGTATAATACACTGGGATCGGCATTGCCCTGGATTGTGATGCGACCTTTCGTGACTCGAACAGCTTCTTCTGGATCATGAAGCCAGTCAAGGCTAAGGACATCATATCCTGACTGACATAGACTTTCAACGGCATACCATGCGCCTTTCGCAAAGACAGCCATTGGAATTGCCTCCAGGCCCATCTCTTCTAGCCTCCTAGGAAGGGTGACAGAGATATACCGCAGGTACGGAAGCGCGAATAAGTCAAAGGAGCTCGGTGATAGTTCCCCAGCCTTGGAATCGAAAACCTGGACAAATTGTGCTCCTGCCGCAATCTGTAAAGCAAGATGCTCTACACAGGTTTCAGCAACCCTCTGCAACAATACTTTCGATTCTGCTGGATAATTGTAGATCCACGCTTTGGACTGCCCTGTTTTGGTTTCTCCTCCTTCAACCATGTAGCAGAATAAGGTCCAGGGCGCACCACAGAAGCCAATGAGGGGGACACGACCATTCAGCTTTTGCCTAGTGAGAGTAATGGCTTTATAGACATACTCCAAATCCACACTTATATCGATTTGTTTGCGGGTTATTTTTGCATACTGGCTATCTTTCGGCGACAGTAACGGTTCCGGGAAATGAGGACCTTTCTTATGAATCATCTCAACATGCATTCCCAATGCCTGTGGGATAACAAGAATATCGGAGAAAATGATTGCGGCATCTATCAGGCCTTCATATCGATCTACAGGTTGAAGGGTCAACGTGGAGGCGATTTCAGGGTCCCGACAGCATTCGAAAAAGTCACGGTTTCCTTTCACTTCATGGTACTCTGGGAGATAGCGACCAGCTTGAGGTAATTAAAATTTTAGAAAAGAGCTTACAACGTTTGTATGGATTGACTGCGAGGGGGGTGGGAAGAGAATGAGGACAGGGAAAACGTACCTTGTCGCATGACCCATATTGGAGGACGTGGAATACTCTCGCCTGTCAATGTGTTAGTTCCTGCGACGCCCATATAAGTACTTCAAGTGACAGTATACCTTTCGCGGCTCGTAGCAGAAGATCATTCTTTAAGGGCGCGAACGTTTCTTTCATCTCCAGAATGTTACTTGGTAAGAGTGAATATCACAGAAGCCATAAGTGAACTGGACTGAAATCAGGAATATTGCATTGGCAAGACCAATGTAATGAAGACCAAATAAAGCATTATTAGGTTCAATTCCAGTCTGAGTTAGCCACATGATTTTTTTTTTTTTTTTTTTTTTTTTTTTGATCGCGGAATTAAGGGCTATATTGATAATCCTTAGTCATTTGAGTTGAACCCTGGCGCAAGAAGAATATTTGTATTGGTAATGATTAATCATCTGAGTTGAACACTGGATAAGCCTGAAGAAGACTAATATTAGAGAGTCAAAACACGCCTTTGAAGAAAAAGCAAAGGCTGGACCCAACCCTGGCCAGATCCATGAAAGCCATCATCTTCATCCCGCTGATTAAGCGGTGACTTCAATCGTTGGTTCTTGGCATGGAAAGTGACGTCTAGAACAGCGTGTTTTTCACATCACGGAAAAGCCTGGTAGTTTTAGTGTCGCAGAACAAATTGATGGCTGTCTGACAACCACAAGATAACTTCTTTGTCTGTTGATCTTAGTCCCAGTGTTCTCCTCTCTCCAAATGGCCGACTATGACCCCCCACCGAGGCCAACTGGATACCGACTCCGAATGGCATGCCAAGAATGTAGGAAGCGGAAGATCAAGTGTGACGGTGGGAAGCCCTGCAATATATGCCAGCGAAGGGGTACGTCTTGTTTGTACCGCGATATCGTGCGCCGAAGAATGAGACGACACCAAAACAACAAGCATGAAGACGCTCCTACAAAGATGCCTAAACTACCTAGCGGCATATGTGAGGCCGAGAATGCACAGTCGCCTAATGAAGAACTATCAGCTTCAAATATCCCACACGATCAAGGATCCACAGTCAAATATAGTTTCAACCATGGGGTCTCGGCCACAGATACAGCATCTCCACTCACCACGGTGCAGCTATACTACGGTTCAACATCACAATTTGCCTTCATGCATGAGTTCCATCAGGAGATGATGCCCGATCGGGCCGACCAGTCTAATGAGACTCGAGGGGGAGTTATGGAGACGGGGCCTGGACTGGATATGTTCAACTTTCGGCCAATTTTCTTTGGTCGCCCATTCGAGACCGATGGTGTTTCAGGAAAGCCCGGTGATGGAGGAACTGGAGAGCTTGTTGTCCTCATCGACAAAGACCTAGCAAAGACTTTCTTGGAACGGTATTTGTCGACGTCATATTACTTGGCAACATTTCGACCAGCGGAAAATTTTCGTCGACATTTGGAGAGCTTATATAGTCCAGTACCTGGATCTGAGATCGATACGTGGTCCCGGTTAGTTATCTTCATGGCCTTAGCCCTAGGCTCTCTAGGCACAACTCACTGCGAATGGGGTGATATTCTGTTCCAAAGGGTCAATGATACTATTACCTCGATGAGTGATGTGGTGAATCTTTCCGCTGTCCAAATTTCGTTATATATGATAAGTTTTCCTCCCAAGTATTTCTGTTGAATTTATTTTCTGATGTGCCAGTTAACAAGCTCAGTTCCAAACTGAACAAGGGAGATTCAATTCCTCATTCTTGCATCTTGGTACAGCAGCCAGGAAGGCTATCTCTGCCGGGCTGCATAAAGAGCCCCCAGCGAACAGTGACGATGGTAGTGAAAGCGTCGAAGAGAGACGAGATACATTCTGGTCACTTTACTTTTATGAAACGTTTGTTCTATTTACACACTATAGCTCCTTCTGGTGCTGAGATTTCGAATCGTTAACAAGCTTTAGTTGGGTAACATTCCACCTGGGCAGACCAAGCGCCATTTCACCAAGAGATATCAATATCAAACCCTCCGCGAATCCATTCTTACAAACTCTGGTTACTCTGTGCCAGGTTATTCACCGTTCAGTGGATGGGATAAACGGCCAACATGAGAAATCATTGCTACAGATGTGGCACATAGCTAGATCCGTCATGGACAACCTACGGACCTACGATGCCTGCATGCGCCGCGCGCTTGGTACTGGCCTATCTAGTAAACCTCGGCCAGGAAGCCTAGGGGTACAACAGACAATATTAATAACATGTATGCTCTCTATGTGTTGCTTTATCAACGGGAGTTACTAATTGTACAGTATACTACCATGTCATCCTTCTAACATATCGACCATTCTTACTCTTCCGTCGACGATGGCACCGGACTCCCCATGACCCAGCCCAGGCGGCAGGGGCAGGTGCACAAATGCCCAACTGGCTAAACGAGGCGTGTAACTGTGCCCTTAACGCTGCTTGTCGAACTATAGAATATCTGTGTGAAGCAGCCCTCACAAATGAGCTTGTCAGAGTACGTTACTGCCTTCTTTACTGGGACATTGAATTTAAGGAATGGCAGGAAGCCCGCTATCATGGTTACTTCTTAAGTAGTGCCTGTTTCGTCCTCGCCTACAATATTGTCCACGGAGAAAATGAAAGTTCAGTTCCATCTTACATCCCTTGGATCCATGCTGCGATACGCTGTCTCGAATCGATGCGACCTGGAGATCCCATAAACACTTTCATTGCCGCCATCCGAAACATTCTAACGAAAATTAGTTCTTTATGTCAGTTGCGCCAGTCAGCGATGAAAGATAAGCTCTTTGTACCCGACTTTGAACAAAGTCCTCCGTTTGGTATACCCAAGCTCGGAGACGGGGTGGGCAATGGAGAAACTCACCAGCCTCCGTCTGACGAGGTTGAACCAGTGTGTCATTTTTCAGAAGAGCTCTGTTCGACAAGCATAGATTTGGATCATGTCAGTGAAGTAGATCTTGCCGTTTCCTACTCTGGCTGGACTCGAAATCTCAACTATGAACTTGGCGGCTGTTGTTTCGCCTTGTCTTAATATGGGTTGGCGATGAGCTTTGTTCAGGCTGACAAAGCCGTTCCTGGTCAAATGAAAGATGCAATTATTATATAGAAAGAAGAAGCACGCCACCGGTCCCCAAGTAAATAATGTTACTACAAGGCAGGTCATAAAGAAGACATGCATCATAATACCCCTTCTTGCTTCAACATGAACTAAGGCCTGACAATCGAAAATCTTGTTTCCGCATAGATAGCTTTCTCTATCTTTCCTCAGTAATCTGTACATTTTTAATTTCACGTCTCAAGTCAAGAGATAACCTCAGTATAGACTAAAGACTTTTGCAATTCCTCTGTAGCGATTGGAGCTTTACGCAACTGTTCACAGTTAATATTCTCCTGTGTCCTTTCTATCTGACATGGACATGTTACTATATCAGCCCCAAGCATGTAGTTCACCAATTAAGCAGATATTAACGATATAATCGAGAATGACGATATCCGTAGTTAGAACCATCCTATGTTGGATTGGCCAGTCATTATTGATTGGTGAATGTAAAACAGAGACATTGAGATTATTTCAGCTTCTCCCATAACATACTGCAAGTCCTTACTTATAACTTCTTCAGGTTAGGTAGAATAGTAGGTCTAAAAGAAGTCAGAGAGTTCATTCATGTCCGTCACAGCTGGAACCCAACTACTAACCTCGCTGATTCCCCCCACTTCGTGTATGTCGATCACCACATGTTGTTAAATTATGATAGATTATTGGTCCACTGTCCCGCCACCTAAGATGGGCAGCATGTGAACCAAAAGTGCTGCGCCTCTTGGAGTCTTGGCCCTGTAGGGGGCAGGATATCGACAGAAACTGTCAGTGTACGCTAGGTATATCCCAACTGCCCTCCATTGCCTGGATCACATTGCAGTATTAAAGATACCTGGGGTCGTGAACTGCAAGGTGGAAAGCTCACCTCGCTAGGAACCGCAACTGGTTTTCAGACGTTAGGGAGTGAGTTTAGTGATTGGCTTCATGACAGGGAGAGAACGTGACGGTTTATATGTCAGAAGTGGAAGGCGCACTGTCCACTTGGAATGTTTATATAACTAGTTAACTAATGTTATCTTAACTAAAGTGTGAAGTACAGAACTATTACACAAACAGATTTATTGGTCGATACCTTATACGGAGTAACCCATTCCGACATGTAGGGCAAATAAGGCACATGTGATTTAGCCTACCTTTTTGGCCGACAGGCGAGGTTCAAACAAGAGTGCGGGAAAAAGGGTCCCAATTTGTCTCGTGCTATTATCATCAAGTTGGGGTCGTGCCCCACAGCACTAAGGATGCATGAAGAGCGTGGGTCTGTTTTGGAGACGGACAACCGGCCACTCAGCAGCGCCTTAGAAACCACGGGGATGTATCGCCTCACTACTAGCGCCTTCTCCACCCTCCCTTCAGCCCTCAGAAGAAGGCTTGATTTTACACACAACATGTCGCGCATATTCTGTCATCATCACCACTGCGCCCCAATATGCAATCAGGCTGTGTTTAACTGTCCTATATATATAGTTCGCAAACAACCTCCAGCTACTAGACGAGGGATAAGTCAACCTACCCTTAAATCGTTGAGTACAAAATATGAAAATCAACAGGTAAAATGCACGATGATCGCGCTTTCCCAGCTACCATCTCGCCTGTCTCCACGCCTGGTCCCGAGCATCATTCAGTGGACAGCAACGACCAGCCCAGCCCCCCAAAATCTTCTGTTCCCCTGAAACGTTCCGTATACGTCGTGTACTTGATCCTGCTGTACGGAGCAGCAGCACTGTATGCTTGGGTCGTCATTTGCATCCTCGTTCAGCGCCCCATCGGTGGAAAGGGCTATGGACCTGACGCGTCCGACAGCATGCTCACTCACCCCGGTGATGGGACCACCCTAACCGAGGACCTAGATGCATCCTTCTCCAGGAGCGAGAGATATCTCAGGGCAGCGAGGATTGTCCAGTCGCTGGTGTCCGTGCTCACTATCCCATTAACATCTACGGTATGCTCGCAAGCCGCCGTAGTGTATATCCAGCAGAGGCGAGAGGACAACCAGCCAACCCTGAGACAAAGCATGGCCCTAGCAGACAAGGGGTGGACTGACATTGACCTCCTAACAAAACTCGTCTTTGGTGGTTGGACAAAGTATAAGTCTGGGTTGCTACTCTTTGCCCTGTTTTTACATCTTCTAGGTAAATTTATGGTCTTATCCTGCTACACCTGGTCTATATTCTTAGTATCCATTTTTCCGCAGGTGCTGCTATATCGCCTATACAGCAGCTTTTTCTCTCGTTCCACACGATCAAGCGTGCCACCGGGCTTCCCGTTCACCTCACCTATATTACAGATTTCACCGATCTGTTTCCAATGTCTGATTGGTCAGGCGCTGACGATGGACTCGATGCAACCAAGCTGAGACTCACTCTAGCATCCACGGTCAATACTGATATACAGCCGAGACTCTGGTCCTCTAGTACGGGCACAGTCACTCTCGGCGATAAAACTGGCGAAACGTCTTATTCGCCATTCCAGACAAAGTCCCAAAACACCCTCGCCAATATAACCACCATAGCTGACCCCTTTTGGGCCCAGCTCCCCTCCGGTACCAACACTGGATTAGTACGCCAGTTTGCTTCTCGCATCAATTCGACAGCCATATGGGAGAACAACTCAGCAGCCATACTTCCCGAAGACTGCAACCCTTCGTCCGACGCATTTTATCTCCGCTACGAATATAACAGTTCATTTTCATATACCGTCGAGATATGCATGCCCGGCAACATGTCACAATCTCCGTGGAAAGACCAAAGATCTCGACAAGACATTAGCGAGGAGTTGTATTTCAAAATGAGCTTTTCCGAAGGCTTTGAGCCACAGGTCACCCCAGGAGAATATTCGACGAAGCTAAAACTCCACACCACAACGGGCTACTTCGAACTTCCGAACTACGAGAATGGCCAGGTCCCTGGGCCGTTGATCGAAAATAGCCCCTTTGGAAATAACTCACACAGTCTCACTACTCGTGATCTAGACAGCGATACAGCGTGGAATACGCTCAACGCAACCACGAATGTGAGCAATGTCAAAAATAAAGGCCCGCTTCTCAATATCGCCATGGCACTTTTCGGAGAAGGGTCTTTCGCTGATGTGCAACACACAGCCTTAGCAGCGTATGCCAACTCGGGCATCATCTACCCTGGTTGTATTGGCCTCGTTCCCTTCATTACGCTTCTTGATGTGACCTACCATGAGTCGCCTACATTTTACCCCTGTCTAAAGGGGACATACCTTGAGAGTGATGCCCGTATTCATCGGGATAGCAATGTCACGGTATATGCAGACATTGCGATGTACTTTTTGCTTTTCTCTGGGGTCTCGTCTGGGCCATCTTCCGAACGAATACAGAATGCATTCACCTCGGCGGCATTTTTAGCCAACGACATGTTGATGATGAACAACTTCCAAAAGCAGACGATCGGTATATCCTACGATATGGGTGCCGATGTACAAAAACCGGACATTTCCCGTGGGGGAATTATCTTCGTCTCGATATTATTAGGACTTTTCTTGATTTGTCTTCTGGCATTGGCCCTCTATAGTGCGTGGGTTCCTCGATGGACCAAGACTCTCGACTCTTTCGCAATGCTGCGGATCGGGGCGTCGATATCAGAAAAGACTCCTCTGCTTGCGACGCTACATGTTGAGGGTATCAAGTCTCTCGACGAGACACCCGGTTGGATGGGGAACGCGTCCAATGGTGAGATAGGGGAACTTTGCCTAGGGGGAGAACGGCCACTCGCAAAGACGATGTATTATGCCGGCTATAACACCGATCATGGCGCTCAAGCAACAGCGACAACGAACCCCCCGGAGGCGATCAGACGAAAGGGGAAACTGCCTAGCAGTCATGCTCATGAGCAACGACTTTGAATCTTGATAGACAGGAGACTCCTGTCCCAAGTGAACAACACTAAACAATGTAGAGGTAGAAGAGAAAAATTAAAAACATACAACAGGAGGGATTCGCTGGTGGTCACCCACCCAACTACTAACCTCCCGGCGTGTGGCTTAAGTACGGCTGAGCGGACGGGAAGCCCTGTTCTCCACACCCTATGGTCGTATGTACTAGGTTTGTATAGTGTTAGATATATATGGTGTAAAAGGACATAAAAAGGAGTGTCTAGCTCTTCGTTGCCCTCATAAAGAATCTGGCTCTGGATAAAATAGAGTTGGAACCCGGGAATATTTCACCTACGGTTTTAGATATCTGCCACTAGCACTTCAGAAATTTGAGCACCTTTTTCTTTATCTTTTTTTGGTTCTGCTGAAGGCCTCTACCTATTTGTACTAGGTTATGGCTCCGATTGCTTTGTGGGTGATAAGCCATACTCGGTGTGAATCGTGGTCTTCCCTAACCCGAAGAGATATATATATCTTAGCTCCACCAGAAGCGCATTACAATTATCGACACATTGCCATGGCTTGACATCCTATGTATCCAGTGAAACCTGGGCATATAGTAATCATCAGATTACATAATATATAGACGTAAATATTACAGAGTAAAGGAATATGAATTGAAGATGTTCCTGATGGCAGTTATCAGTTATACTAGCTTCTTTCAGCAGGTTCATGAGGAAAAGTCCGCATTAGGCTTAGCTCAGAACTGTGCAAACCTTTGAAATTGTTCGCTAACCTTCTTTGGTATTTGTGGATCTCATAGATGAGTCTTGGCATATCCGGACCAATGAGAACCAAGAGCCTCGCGCTCATACTGTTGACATCATGGGAAGTACATAACAGCCTGCTGTTCCTGGCTCATGAAGTGTAGTGTCTATTCATGGCTTGAAATTGTTTAACTGTGTCTCGTGATATATACTGCATCAATGCCCTCAACTGCACACAGAGAGTGATGGTGTCTTATCTATCCCAGTGCTACGTCGGTGTCTTAAAGATCCCCTATAAACCACACAACAACTTGGACAACCACATACCGAATCATGTACTCTTGTAGTATCTCTATCTATAAATAGCCCCAATAGCAAAATCAAGCAAATGTCTTCTTAACCTGGCCCACCAAATCAACAACCGTCTCCTCAAAGCTCCTAAACTCCACACCTAACTCCCTCGTCACAGCCTCCCCATCCAACTTATACGCCTGAACAGGCTTCTTCCCACTCTCATAATTCCCCGTAACGGTCTCCCTGGCCCAGGCAAACCTCCCCTTAATAATATCCGCCGCCAACTCATACGAAAACGGCTCCCCAGAAGCAGGAACAAACCGCTTCCCACCAACCTCATTCCTCAACAAAGCCTGCACATGCGCCTCCGCCAAATCCCTCACATCAATCCACGCCGAAACCCTGGCAACAGGCAACGGTTCCGCCCCGGAAGCAACACTCCACAGCACCGCATTCGACTCGTTTAACCCCGCCACACCGCTTACAGGGTGCACGACAGGACCGAAGGTCATGGGCGGACAAAGCGTAACGAGATCGAATAAGGGCTTCTCCTGCTCGATGAACTTCCAGGCTTCCAGTTCGGCGAATTTCTTCGATCCCCGGTACGCTACTACCGCGTCCGTAGCGGGGTCGATGGCTTCTTCGTAGGTTAAGGGATTCCAATGGGAACCGGTGTAGGTGAAATCGCCCTCATATTTTCTGGAGATATCAACCACGGACGCAAACGAGGATGTAAGGACAACGCGTTTCACCCTGGGTTGTTTCGCCGAGGCGGAGAGGATAGATTTCACGCCGTTTATGGCCGGGATGATGAGTTCTTGTTCGTTGTTTTTAGTATCGTATGTGAATGGCTTTGTTGTAACCAGTTAGAAAGGATCGGGGTTAGAAGGCAGAATGATGGGTTGAGACGTACACTCGCGACGTGGATGACCCCGTCTATACCCTCCATGACATCGTCGAAGACTCCGATCTGCGAGAAGTCTTGTATCTCGACGAATTCGAGTCGGGAGGCATGTTGCGGCCTGGCGGCTTTCATTTGCTCGCCTTTTTGTTTGGAGCGTGTTGCTGCGCGGACGGTTAGGCCGCGTGCTAGCAGGTTGTCGACTACATGGGCGCCGATGAAGCCTGTGGCGCCTGTTACGAGGATGTGTCTGGGTCTTGTTAAAGGGTTCAGGAATTTGCGGGTTTGTGATTTGGGGCCTTACTTTGGAGTTGAGGGTGACATTTTTATGGTTTGTTGATCGGAGGGATAACGTTAAGGTGTTGGTTGTCTGCAAATGCATACTGTTGTGTATATGCAGGGAATTGATATCTGATGCGGGGATAACGGAGATACGCCGATCATCTCGGAACGTGTCCGACGTTCATGGGAAATGTGTGCGTCTGCCCTATATACTACTATTACAGGATTTATACATACATTGCTTTGATAGAAGCAAGGCTCGAAAATGAATTTAAATGGGGGTGCATTTAATCGAAGGACATGTACATAGTTCGTTTAATATCTAAAACAGACTAGAAGTAGTTTACTTTATAAAGATCATTTCACATTTATCATCAACCGGAGCAGCATGAACCACGCTCAATTCGATCGACCCAACACCTCGTCCGTAGTCTCAACAAGAATCTCAAACGCCCGACGGAGATACTTCTCATCTGCCGCCTCGTTGGCGCAGATGACGCGGATCGCATAGATACCCGAAACAACGGTGGAGGTGATGAAGATCTCGCCACGTGAGTTGATAAGCTCGTATACTTCCTTCGTAAGGGCATCGTGTTTTTCATTAGGCTTTGCGACAATAGTTCCATTGACTGCGGACCCATTGGCCTGGGCTCTGGGGTCCTTGATGCGGAAAACGGTCAAGCCGAATGCGGGTTTGGTGATGAGTTCAAAAAGATCGGACCGGCAGCGCACCAGACTTGTGAAATCCTCGCCTACTCGGATAGTTTTCCGGATGTGTGCCTTGAGTCCATTGACACCGTAGCTACGCATGACGAACCAGATCTTCAATGCGCGGAATCGACGACCGAGAGAAATGCTCCAGTTGCGGTAGTCGATCACCTGGCCGGATTCGGAGTACGGGTTGCGCAGGTACGCGGGGGTGATGTCCAGAGCATCAGTGAGATCGAATCGGTTGCGGATGAAGAGACAGCTACCCCAAGGTTAGTATGGACGACTGAAAGATAACGTGAGGAGCGCTTACCTTGCATCAAAGTTGACCAGCAACCACTTATGCATGTTGAAATTGAAACTGTCAACGCCTTCGGCAAGCTCCTTGGAGAGATACTGAAACTCATCCGCGACCAAGGCTGAACCGGCATATGCCGCATCGATGTGCACCCAGATCCGCTGCCAAGAAGGCTTCTCCTGGAGCACGGCAGTGATCTCAGAGATGCGATCAACAGCACACGTGCTCGTCGTTCCCATGCTTAGAGTGATATAGTATGGGGTCAAGTTGTCCTTGTCGCATTGCTCAAGAACAGCCCGTACATCGTCTCCGGTAAGCTCCATGTTATTCTCCAACTTGGCGGCGGCACTCCGATACCGAGTGCCTGCAATCAATGCGCCCTTTGCAGTGCTACTGTGCGCTTGGTTGCTTCCCATCGCAACCAGTCTGGGTCGGAGGTCCATCACCCTGTCCTCATACTCAAGAGTTCCCTCCTTCAATCCCTCGGCTAATGCCAGCTCGCGTACGCGCCGTTCCCGAGCAGCCACCATAACGGTGGCGATAGTATCACTGGCACTAACCTGGAGCACACCACCACCACGGTTCTCTGAAGAGCTCATAAAGCATTTAGGAAGGTTCAAAGCCTGCGCTACCCAGTCCAGGACAATTGTTTCCAGTTCCGTGCAGGCCGGGGAGCATAGCCAGTTGAATGCGGGGGCGTTGAACGCAGCTGAGTACATCTCACCCAGGATACTCGGGTAGGTAACCGTCGCGGGATAAAAGGCCATGAAGTTCGGATGTTGCCAGTGCGTCAGACCGGGTTTGATCTTGGTGTCGACGTCGGCCTGGATTTGCGACCATTCTTCTGGTTCTGCGGGGGGTTGCTCGGGGATTAGGGGACGGAGGTAGCCTGGGTCGACCGTGGGGCAGACGCGCCGGTCGGGGACACTATCAAAGTAGTTGATGACTGTATATATGGTTAGGGTTTATATATCAAGGGTCAAGAAGAGTTAGTGCTGACTGTCATCTACCGTTGCTTGCGCAGCGGCTCTGAACTGGTCGCGGTCCATCTGTGGTTGGTGAAATTGGTCGCAGTCAATCGGGCGTGTTGGGGAAGCCAACTGGGACGGGATCACTGAGAACAATTGGAGTTTTGGCTACAGGGAAGAAACGTGCGACAAGCTGGATGAGGGGATATATAGAGCCAAGTGAGGGCAGAGAAGGGAAGAGAAAATGGGACTCGGAATGACCGCACAAAGTGTTCCGATCCGATTAGATAAATGATCAAATTGTGGGGCAACTTGTCGTCTGCAGGGCGAGTTTTAGCAGTGATCGGAACAGTTCCGCATTACATGGTTAGCCACGTGCTGATAAGATACCGGATTAGAGTTGTTGTTTGTTATTGAGTCGGGTTTTTGATAGATTTAGGTCGACCCCGACCCAAGAAACCCGAAACCCGGTACTAGGCCTAGATAGGTAAGGTGACTAATGACCAAGCAACAGCCTACCTTTTCAGGTTTAGAGCGTAACTTAAAACCAATTTTTAAAGCTCTACAGAGTATATCTCTATTAATTGTATATATATATAATTGATAATATATTATCTTGATTTCCAGGTCATATGACTTTTGAGGGTTTCCCGGGTTTTGCGGGGTGGGGAACCCGATCAACTCTAAGCATATATATTTGGCAAGTTACAAAGGAATTCTTCTTGGTCAAGATTTTATGCAATGTCCCAGGAGAAGGACCCCTTTATTTTTATTTTTATTTATTTAATATATAAATATATATATATATATATATTACATTTTCATTCATTGGTCTACCTGCCACAGAATAGCTTTCCCTAGATTATCCTAAAGAGTTTTGCATTCCCTGATACAGAGTTACCCGAACAACAAACGGACTTAAAAGGTTCTTCATGCAAGACAGACTTGTTGAATGCCTGGGTAGAAGGGGGACCATCAAGTGCCAGATTCTTGGCAAAGAAATGATCGGGCTTAAGGACAACATTGATCTTCTCGTGGGGCATAACGGGGAAATCCTCCGGTCGTGGATTATGAGTTAGCCCAAAAGCTAGGAAACGAAACAAACGCATGATTAGTTCAGCCATAAAGACGAAAGGGCACTTGAGAAAAAAAAAACGGGGTAGGGCATGGGAAGGCATACCGTGCCACACTACAACATCTTCATTTTCAATGGGGTCCTTCCTCCCCACCCATGCGTCAATGCCCTCGGAATATTCATTTTGGGAGGATGTACTCTGGTTCGTAAATTCGCCGGCCGCATACAGCTCGCCACCTTTGTACTTGCTGACCCAAATCGGTTGGGTCGCGAAGCCAGCTCGCTGGTAACCAAACGTGCTGGGGTGCGCCAAAGGCATCTGGCTGGGCACGGTGTGGATTTTGTATGCGACGAGCTTCTTGGTGAGGGGGTTGATCACATTCGCGTTGCACATCTTGAACACTCGATGCCGATCCACGCTAGTTTGTGCGCTCCCGGATGTTTTCATAATGATTTTCTCGGTGATATAGCCCACACCGTAGGGGTTGTACTCACTGATCGGCATTGGAACACTGTCTTCGTAGAACACGGTGTTCTTAAACCCATCGATAGCCGGGTCAATCCGCAAAGACCAGAGATGCTGGTGGTATGGGGCTGCCACCCCTGGACCCACTGTTGTCGACCAAGGAAGTGTCCCTTCAGTGTCATCGTCAAAGGGAGTCGTGGAGAGGATGCCCGTGGCACGGACTTCAAGTTCGATGTTCGCGGCTTGATCGAAGATAAAGGCAAAAATATACTCATAGTTGGCAAAGGTACAAATCATCTGGACGACAAGCTGGCGGTTACGGACGACCGTAGCCGTGTTTGTGCGGTAGTTAACATGCTTGTGCTGGAGACCCTGGTCGACCTCATGGAGACAGATAACTGAATCCAAGCGCTTCGGCTCACCCGATGAGTTGACTGTGTGCCCGTCAAAATAGTGAATGTGTCCTAAGCAATCGCACCCTAAGGATAATTGGTTGGCCGTGATGCCAAAACCGACATCTCCTATGTCAAAAGCCTGTTTGCGATGATAAGGCGCGCGAGGGTCTCCGTAAGGCACTGTCATTTCTGATAAAGAAAGGCAGTAGAAAGTATTTCGGCCATCATATGTCACATTGTAGATCACCAAGCCCTCTCGGCTGTTGAAGCCTACGCGGAAGCGCCATTTCTGCCAACTGACCACATTGCCCTCGGTGGAGAAGGAAGCGCCCTGAGGCTGCTGTACGATGTAGGGCTTCAGATCCTGTCGCATCGGCTCATCCAGCAACTCATGTGCGTACTGAACGGTCTTCACAGGCTTCCATGGTTGCGTTTCTCTTACTGTATGATCCAGACCTGTTGGCAAGTAATCGACCCGGACGAGCTCATGAGTTATGCCAAAGACAGGCGAGAACCGACATGGCACGGAGTAATGGTGGTTTTCTGGGTGGTTGATCTCGACCACGTAAAGATAGCATTGGAAGAGTCGGCGATTCTCATTGGCCGTGTCAGTACCGTACATCCAAGGCTCCGTACAGACCACGACTCCAGGTGGCAGCTGCATCTTCGCAATCTTTTGGATAACCACTGTTGTTGGCAAATCTTTTCTATCTCTTCCATCTCATCCAGGTCGACCGGGCCCTGCATGCAACAATGGATTAGTCGATAATCATTCCGGCCCATGTCCAAGGAAACCCTACCTGTACATGCTTAGGTAGCTCCTTTGCATAGATAACGGCTTTGGAAGTTAAGTCGAACAAGGCCTTGTAGAAAGCACGGTTATCAAGGCGATGGAAAATGGCGTAGGCGAGACGAGAGGGCTTGGGTGGAAGTGGCTGCCCTAAGCGCTCCGCCTCGATGTAGGGTATCACCTCTTTTTTCATGGGCTCCTGGATGTCGTTGCGCTTGTATCGCAATTTCACTCCAGAGAAGCTCTTCTCGAGGATGCGGACCACCAGCCGGATCTCGTCTGCCGTGATGGGGTCAAAAGGATGCAGGGATGCCATGGTTCAGACGTCGGGGGAAGCAGCAACTAGGAAAGGCTCGGCTTGTTTTTGAGCTTCGATGCATGGGTGAGGGATCTCAAAGGCGTATTAAGCTGGTACTTATACAGGTAAAAAAAAAAAAAAAAAGAAAAATCTGTCCAGTCCAGCTTGACAGAAGAAACAGCGTAGCCTCCGTATCGAGAATTGGTCCGATGATTCTCACAGTGCCGCAACCTCTACCGGTTGCATCCCTCCCAGGCTCGCCCCCCACACAAACTATCGCCGAGTCTGACTTTCCCTCCTAAAGCCATATCGCCGCAATCTTGCTGTCGCGGGCATTTGGGATCCGTTCTTCCATACCTATTGATACGAGAAAGGGTGAACGCAGAGGGAATCGCCCCTGATATGGCCTTGTATGGGCCCGGTCTTTCTCCACAGCCATCTGATCTAAAGAATCCTGTCTCTCTATCCAAGGTGCATGACCAGAGCACCCTGCCCAGATTCTTGGAGAAGTCTACGCCCAGAATTTAAATGGGACTGTAAGCTTATATAAATAGCTGTAGTGGAAACGCAATTTAGGGTTCTACGAGGGTCGTTTATCGTTAGGACATGATATTGTTGGACATACTGGCCCGCATATTACAAAAGCATTACCAAAAGATTGATGAATCCTCAAAAAAGTACACACACTGAGGCACTCTTCGATACTATCGGGTCTTAGTCATGTAAGAGGAACACTTAAGGGAGGGGGCGATGCGTACCTTGGCTGTGCTCACCATTTTTGTGGCCCAGCCACCTTTGCTCGATAATTTCTATCAAATGACCAACGTTGGAGAAACAACATCCACTCCTCAAGACCTCAAGACGCCGGAGAATAAAGCTTTGATACACTGGCCGCGTGGTATGAACCCCAGCCCAGAATAGCGGGAAAAGCATCAGCTTGGCAACTGGTGATTTCTCTGGGACTGCAGCGCAAGAATCAAGGATCTGAGCCACAGTTGATTGCATGAGTTTCGACTGAGGATTCTCCTGTTTGAACTCGAGGAGGCGAAGTAAGGCAGTATGAACCAAGGCTTCATTATAGTGATCGAAATGAGATGGAAGCTCTCTGCCGTCCTGTTTGTAGGCTTTCAACTTTCGTAGGATCAGCTGCATGCGAATTTCCATATCCGTGATATCTGTCTTGTTCGTATCCCCCGTAGAGGGATACCTTTGAAAACGGATTATGCGGCCCAGGCGATACAGGAGATCGCCCACCGCCTGTGAAATGCCTAGAAAGGAATCCACATCGTGGAAGATGGCCTCGGGATTGAGTGAACTGTGACCCTGTTGGGCAGCGATACTGAAGTAATTAGGAGCATCTATCGAGTAGCCCGTTTCATCCAGCATAGCCACAATGTGGATGTAGCCCAGCCAGCGTACTAAAAACAGAAACGATTCATCGATAGCGACACTGGCTGCGAAGCCTTTCCGAGCTACTTCCATGGCTTGTTGCAGACAGGCCCAGAGTTTGGGGATATTGCCTTGGGCAATGTAGGCTGAGCATAAGGTGATTAAGGTGGTCAAGGTGGTGATGCAATGCGCCGAGCTCTGCGGCGGCGGCTGCAAGTGCCGGGACATAGCCTCGCCTATATGCGCCACAGCCTCTTGCTCCATGGCAATAGCGACGGCAGCTATTACAGTAGAATCGATGTGTGACGATATATCAGTGGTCCAGTTGGTTTTGACCGCATGGGACAGGAAGATAATGGCCGAGAACAACGAGGGGGTGCCAGCCACTCGTGAGGCGAAATATTGAGTCAGCTTATTATCACTTCCCTCTTCCTCGAGACTGACCCCGGGCGCAATCGACTGCACGAAGGCCTGCCACAAGTATGAGGTCGGCCAGGGTGCTATTGCGGGAGCTGGAATGAGATAAGGGTCGTCGAGCTCCGCGGGTAGGTCCCCAATCGCAGGCAGCGCGGCCGAGGCACTCGGCGACAGTGCGGAATTGGAAACGGGATCCAGGTCGGGCGGCAAGTCCTCGTCGATGGCTGGAAAGGGAGGGACATTAATTTCTACCAGGTCAAAATTGGTGAAGGGGAGGGGAGTAATAGAGGCGCCACAGGGGGGTGACGAGGGTGTCTGTGTAGCCGTCTGCTCTACTGGCGAGGATACAGACCCTTCGGTTCGAGCCGCGCGATAAGAATGCCGCAGTCGCTGTCCGGTAGAATCGATACTTTCTACTCGCCATCGAGCCGTGGCGGAGGGAATGCACGCGATGTTATGCTTGCGACATCGGGAACAGGAGAGGGACGTTGCCCGGTCGCACTATATCAGCCAGAGCGTTAGGCCGGGCAGAGGGGATCGTAGGGGCTTCCTAGCTGCAGAGTGAACTGACCTTGCGCTTGGCAGTTTTGCAATTGGCACAGGGGGCGCGATTTCTGTCTGGGAAATTAAGTCTGGGAACCGACATCACGTCTTCCATAATTGTCAATTTTGGGGGGATGTTTGGAGAACAGCAGCGGATACATGCCTTGGAGTGGCAACCGCCGGGAAGTTCAATTTTACATCGGTGGCGCGCGGAAACCGGAGCTGCGGTTATCAACCCTAAAGAGGAAGCCCGGGCCGCCGTCAGCTTAGGGTCTACAGCATATACAAACAAGCCCGTGCAGAACTCCTCTGGTCAATTCCAATCTCCCTCATCTCGTCACTCTCTCCACTATGCACCTCGCCTCTGACGAACACTCACCTCTGCTCGCGGCGGGGCTCTCCCGGTCCAGAAACCTAGAATGCATTCCAGCCTTTGCCAATGAGGCTTTCCTTCTGCTTCACCATTCCCTCCCCGTGATCATGTCCTATGCGCTACAAAACAGTTTGCAGACCTTTTCGATACTGGTGGTTGGTCGTTCGTCTCCGGAAAACCTCGCGGCCGCTGCATTTGCCTATATGTTCGCCACTTGTACCGCCTGGTTGATTGCGCTGGGAGGAACCACTGCCCTCGATACGCTTGCGTCCTCGGCTTTTACGGGGAGTACGAATAGGTATCAACTTGGCATTTACCTGCAGCGAGCCTTCCTTGTGCTTGGGCTGTTGTACCTTCCAGTGACTCTGCTTTGGAGCCTTTCAGAACACCTTTTTCTTACGCTGCGACAAGACCCAGCGCTGGCCAAAGATGCAGCTCAGTTTCTGACCTACCTAATTCCGGGGGGTCTGGGGTACATATATTTTGAGGCCCTGAAAAAGTATTTGCAGGCGCAAGGTATATCTCTTGTAACCCTTGCCCATTATCGAAGCGCGGCTAAAAAGTGAAGCTTAGGCATCAATTCCCCCAGCACATACGTGCTACTGATTGTGGCCCCGATTAACATTGGCCTAAACCACCTTTTCTGTAATTTGTGGGGACATGGTCTGCTGGGTGCCCCGCTGGCAACGGGATTATCCTACTGGCTCTCCTTCTTCCTTCTCGGTCTGTATACCATTTTCGTCGCAGGCTACCAGTGCTGGGGTGGTCTGTCACGAGAGGCTTTCCACAATACCGGAATCTTTACTCGCCTAGCGCTGCTGGGGATTCTTCATGTTGGGGCGGAATGGGCGGCATTCGAGATCGTTGCGATTGCCGCCGGATGGTTGGGTACTATTCCCATGGCGGCACAGAGTATTATTATGACCTCCGATCAAATTCTCAACACAGTGCCTTTTGGGATCGGTGTCGCGGCCTCCAATCGAGTGGGAAACCTTCTCGGCGCCCGGGACTCCAAGGGTGCCGCTCTGACAGGCCATGTGGCCGCCTGGCTGAGTGTCTCCGTGGGAGCTGTTATCCTAATTATTTTGATGCTCACGCGGTACCAATTTGGCGAGATTTTCAACGACGATGCCGCAGTGGTGCAGTTGGTTGGTGACGTGATGCCGTATGTAGCAGCTTTCCAGGTTGCGGATGGACTAAATAGCAGCTGTGGGGGGTGTCTCCGAGGAATCGGAAAACAACATCTTGGCGCGGCTATCAATATCTTTACTTACTACGCGGCAGCTCTGCCGTTGGGGATCTGGCTTGCTACACGAGGCTACGGCTTGGCTGGTCTTTGGATCGGTCAATGTCTGGCTCTGTACACCGTCGGCCTTCTGGAATATGTGATTGTCGCCTGGACCAATTGGGACCAAGAGGTCTTGCATGCATTTGCAAGGATGGATAAGGGTAACGACGATCCGCATGACGCACAGCCTTAGCTGCATATATAGTAGCATGGAGTTTGACCAAGCGAATATGTATAGACTTCAGCTTACAATAGGAGTGCTGCATTTTTCTAGGGAAATATCCACAACTAGTTCTAGTTTGTAGGGGCTGGATGTCTTGAAATCGGGAATCCAGCAGGCAACAAAAAAGGATTTCACTGCTATGAAAACCTAATTCTGCATGGGAGCCCATTAGAAGATATGGAAAACTAAGCGATTGTTAGAGAGCTGTACTGCACGGAAAGACAACTCTAAGGTCGATTCAGATGACACATCTTGTAGGCAAATTCAATTTTGCTTGTAGTAATACAATGGTACAAGGTTATCTGCTCCAAACTGACAGCTTTTTACAAAAAGGATGATCCAAACCGTATTTTAACGGCTCCATGGTAAGGCTGCAGATATATTCATTGAATGTCAACCATAAGATCGCATAGGGCGACAGGTCAACTTTTGTAATTGTCTCAGAGAATCCGTATCAAGCACCAGCAGTTTTCGAAAGCAGCCACTTTCACCTGCAACAAAGCTACGAGCCATGTGATCCGGGTGTGAGTCGGGACCTATCGATATGATCTTCATAGTCTCGGTGTACTGCGGTTCCATTACCCTTTCTAGTTAAGATAGCCGCAAACGTCGATGGCGCCTACTGGCGCTTCACCCGAAAACGCTCCAAGACAGAGAGCAAGGATTTTTGAAGCTACAGGCTTAGCTGCCTTCTGCAATAAATTGGTCCCCAGATCCGCTCTCGAGCCTCTACAAAACAGTTCTCAAAGTCCAAGCAGCCTCAGATACCGAGTTGATGAGAAACGATGAGTCCTGGGGGAGTCGCCATCGCCTGGCCAGCATTGTTGCCACTGACGGCCGCCCTTGTAGTTCCGTATGAAGTGGCTCAGCAACCATTAATTGGCTCCTCATCATCGTCGTTCATTGAGAGCAGCATATTTGGGAAGGCTCGCCATATGAGGCTGCTGGGAGCCCAAGATCAGTTTCACATGGAGAATGATTTCAGCACGCCATACAGCGGGATTGCAACATTTGCACACCTCAACTGGACCAACTGTTTTGACCCCTCGGCTGATGAATCTTTTGACATCGGGATTGTTGGGGCTCCCTTTGATCTGGGTGTGACCTATCGACCGGGAGAACGGTTCGGACCGTCGGCGGTTCGATCTGGATCGCAGAGACTGGAACCTGGCTTCGCATACAGGTATGGCCCCGATGAGGGGGGTTTGGTTTGACACGCGGAAGTAACAGCCACACAGTATGGATCATGGCGTTAATCCGTTCCTCAATTGGGCTGCGGTGGTGGACTGTGGAGATATCTCCAACACGCCCTTCGACAAGCTCGAGGCCATCCAACAACTGGAGGCAGGCTGGAAATCGATCGGATCCAGAAAACCTCGAAACTCGCAAAAGGCAGATCATGTCAGATTACTCTCCTTTGGCGGAGACCACACAATCAGTACATTGCGCTCGATGCATCCCATTATGATTTCTCCACAGCTGCTAACCGGAAGTCACAGCCCTGCCCGCACTTCGGGCATTGAATCCAATCTGGGGTAAAGTCGCTATTCTACATTTTGACTCCCATTTAGACACATGGGACCCAAGACAGCTGGGTGGAGGCTTGACCAAATACTCGGAGGTGACGCATGGGAGCATGCTTCATATTGCTCACGAAGAGGGCCTGCTGCTCGAACAGGGTAACATGCACCTAGGATCCAGGTCTATGCTGATGGATCAGAACTATGATCTCAACAACGATGCCCGGTGTGGTTTTACACACATACGTGCCCGACTGATTGATGAGCTTGGCATTGAGGGGATTGTGAGTCGAATTGTGGAAACCGTTGGCGACAACTTGGTCTATGTAAGCATCGACATTGATGCACTCGACCCTGGTAAGTGAAAAATTGGGGATGAATCCCTGAGCGGTTGACTGATTCTCTCGTTCCCAGCATTTGCTCCTGGCACTGGAACCATCGAACCAGGCGGCTGGACCACCCGCGAACTTCTGCAGATTCTGAGCGGGCTGTCGAAAGCCAACCTACCAATTGTCGGAGCAGATATTGTCGAGTTTGCGCCGGTCTATGATAACAAAGCGGAAACGACTGCGCTCACAGTCACTCAGCTTGCCTATGAGCTTCTACAGTGGATGATACGAGTGCCGGTGAAAATTCCCCGTGTTGAATAATGAGTGAATGCTCATACCAGTACCGGTAAAGGGGAGAGGAAAGTGTGTATATCAAGGCTGTCATCTATGCGGGGTATCAGGTCTACTGTATTATTCTTTAGTTATAATACCTCGGTGGCTATAATCTATATGTTTATTTAGAACCCGATCAACTCTATACTCTGAATAACATGGCCGGGAATCCTCCGGAAAAACTTCACTTTTTCCATACTGTTATCTCCCCGGGTATTTCTGAGAAAATTTTCTAACCATTTTGTGGCAATCCACCAATACCGGACTGAATTTATAGTGCACGGGCCTTGTAGAAACACCCGGAGCTAAAGAAGGAGGTTTCCAAATACCCGATGAAAGCGGAGCGGAAATCTAACGTATCAGGGCAAATCAAGATGGTTATAATTACCAATATAGAAGATAGACGCTAGTGAACAAAACGCGGGGTTTGATCAGCATGGAGTGCTACTGCTTCTGTAGATAGTCCTAAGTATAGCAGAACCAAGCAAGTAAGCTGGGACATGACAACATGATCTCGTGACCTCTCATCCTAGCTCACGACTTCACGACTTCAGCTTCACACCATGCTGAACAATTATAATTGATTCAGAGAGTCACCATCAACCTAATTTACTCTTATAACCATGCCATCCTTCCTCGATCTACCTGTCGAAATCCGTCGTATGATATATCCATATTGCATGGACCCAAACGAATACAAAAGAGGTTACGATACAATAGAGCGCCATATTAAGACTTTAGCAGAAGAGCGTATTAGCGAGGGTACGGCGTCCGACCCCGACTGCCTCAAGCCCCGCATATACATCACTCGCACCACACCCGCCGTCCTCCTACTCAACAAGTAGATCACAGCAGAGGCCCTAGATATACTATACAAAATACCCCTCGAGCTGTGCGGCACCCCAGGTACCCATTTTACAATGCGACAGATGGATATCGCAGAGTTCATCAGTGAGCAGCTACTGCAACGGATTCAATACGCGACTCTTCGGCTGAACCGACCACATAAGAGTTTCGTGCTAACACTACTGGATATCTGGGGCGCCGACAACCGTCTGAAGAGGGTTGATGTGTATTTTCCGAAGGGGATAGATAGGACAACTCGCCGTTGGGCAATTTCTGAGAATAGAGTAAGTTATTTTGGTTCATAATTACAGATGTTGGACATAGTTTCTGAGAGACTTGATAGCTTCGGACATTCTCGCTCGTAGCTCCGGTGTATTTTCATGAAGTCGATATGCCATCGGAGGGAATATTGGCGTTTATTTGAAGTGTCTTGGGTTCTGGAAAAGTTATTTAGTATAGTTCTTTTACGGATGGTTTGATATTTCAGGATGATCTCTTTAACCTAGTCTTTCCGACGGACTTCTTCTCCCTCAAGTCCATGAATGCATCAATAGAGTGGAATGAGCCATATATTATACGATCTATGGTCGCCAATTTGCCATGGTCAAATAAGGTTTATCAATCACGCACAGGGCACCTTTAAAGAAGGTTAGAAACCCACAGCTCCCACAATAAGTTCTCTACACAACAGCCAACAGCTCTCTACTCTGTACGAATCGTGCCGCCACCAATAGAACACTACCTACCAAGAGACTCACGCCCGAGTAGATCGACAGTGCCAGATATCCGTATTTACCCGCCAATTCACCACTGATAGGGATTCCAGCCATAGCCCTGTCCATACTGTTAGCTGTGGTGCTTGCAGTAACTCGAAGCATGTCTAAGTCTTACGAGAAAGATGTGGCTGCCATGACAGTGCCCATGGTTAAACCGATTGTTTGTGGCGTGGAAACATGTGCTGCGCAGGCTTGCTGGAGAGAAAGGATAGCCTGCGTCAATAATTGTTAGTCTGGTCATATATAACTTTGTGCGACTGTAAAAGCCTACTCCTGATGCGAATCCATATGCGAGAGAAAACATAACTAAACCAGCCACGGATGTAGCTTTTGTCCAGCAGAGAGCAATAATACCAGAGAAGAAGGTAAAGATGATACAGCAGTTGAACTTTCCATACCGGTCCGCGACAATACCAGGAAGCACACGACCGAAGAACGAAGCACCGTTAACAATTGAGATGGTATAAAACGCCAGGTCGGTTGAGAACCCTTGCGCGACTGCGTAGGAGGTTGTAAAGAAAAACGGAGAAAACATCCCGAAATAGATGATGAAAAATGCGAGGCAGGATAGCTGAAGACTGGGCTTTTTGAGAACGGAAAAGTCCGCTTTAGGGACGGATGGTTTTGTCTCGGTTATTGTGGCCTCTTCATCGTCAGACATAGGTTGTTGAGTTGGAGAAGGGCTTCTCTTAGGTGGCCGACAGCAAATGCAGGAGACAGAGAGTAGGGGGATCATGATGAATGCAACAATTCGCATCGTCCATCCGTATCCAATGTTTGGTTTCTGAAGCAATTCGTTGATCGCAATAGGCCACATCACGCCTCCGAGAGAAGAGCCGCCGAGCACTATACCCAGCGCTGCACCACGCTTCACCTTGATGTGCTGTCCTACAAGAGCGAGCATAGGGCACGTTAGCAGCGCGAGTGAAATTCCGAGAAGGATCCCTTGCGCTAGAATGAACTGGTAGAACTCCTTGCAGAGCGAGACCATCATGAGTGAAAACACGGTGCCTAGCGAGCCCACGCAGAGCATCAACTGTGTCACATATTAGTTATTGCGTTTTAGCTATCAGGAAAATTGACTGACAGTAGGTCCAAACATATCAAGCAGTTGGCCAGAGAATACTGAGATGAAGAAAATGCAGAAGATACTGATTGCGCCTAGCCATGCAATCGTTGATTCGGACTTATCGGCGAGCTGCTCCTTTCCATAGTATTCTTGAAACACCCCGAACGAGTTCATGAATCCCACTGTACAAAATAGACCGGTAAAGGAGCCCAAAATTGTTAAACATGCCTGCGGTCTGTGAAGCTCAGTTAGCTATTGCACAAGATATCGACAACATTCTGCGACAAGACATACGTATACTCGCTGGGAGGTTTCTGGCTCGGTGGTGTCGAGTTTCCTTTGGCCATTGTACCAAATTGATAGAGTTGAAGGTGTTACGTTCTCTTAGGGCACGTTATCCGTGAATTTGAGAAAGTGGCAGGGGTGTTCTGTCACAATTCGCTCCACAGAACGGTATGTATATTATACCAGGTAGCCATCAGAAGTAGAGCCGTGTCAAGCCACTCGGAGCATCCGTGGGGGTACATAATAATAAAAAACAAAAAAAGACCAGGTAGTTAGAATTTTGACCCAAAAAGCCTTCCTGTCTCCATCGTTGTGACCGGGCGGAGTATCCACGGAAGCTCCGGGAGGGCTCAGAAGCGGTAAAGCTGTTGATAATGGCGAATAAAATCATTCTGAAGTCCTGGACAAAGATCGGAAGAATCCCTCGCTTGCTACCTTCTGTGAAACTATCTACCTTTGCCTATCTCTACGCAATATTGTTGTTTCTTTCGGTTGCTGTCGTGATAACATAGCTATGATGCACGTGATCCCCCCGCCCGGTAATTGGCCGAAATCCAACGACTCACGACATCTGTCAACATCTCCCGAGATGAAACGTAGAATTGGACCAGAACTGCACCAAAAGCCTCGAAAACGTGTCACAAGACAGGATCCGGTATCTTGTGAATCATGCAGGCGCAAAAAGCTGAAATGTAACCGGCAACAGCCATGCAGTAGTTGCGTCACTCGGAGACTGCCATGCAGCTATGCTATTGCGCCGGCCGCGGCGGACACACATAATGTAGGATCGGAAGATGGAAGCCGAAGGGAGGCAACTGTCCTTGGCCAGGGAAACACACCCGAGCTTCAGGAGATGCGAAGTGCGGATACACACCCTGCTACGAACCCTCAGCCATCGTACCGCAGCCGAGAATCATTGATGACAGCGGACTGGCTGGAGAACATTCATATGGGTCAACGAGTGCCAACAGCCACACCAAAGTTGCTGAGAGATGAACTCGATGAGCTGCGGAATAAGGATGATTTTGCTCCTCCGGGAACGCTGCTCCCGGTTTCCTGCCGAAGTTGGAACGCCTCTCGGGAGGATCCTGCGGCAGTCAATTTGCTATCGTTTCTCCCCCATAAGCACGAGGCTATGGCACTGTTTCGATACTATACTAACTGTATTGACTACCTCTATCATATCATATTTCCTAGGCGCGTGGAGGATCAGATAGATGGTATCTACCGAGCCATTGAAAGAGGCCAACCGCCTAATTTGAATCACTTAGCCCTCTTTTTCAGTATTGCCGCCAGTTCGTTGTTTTTGCAACTATCCGTGGAGTCTTCTATTCATGCAGAGCTTTGCAGTCGCGAGTTTTCGTTTTTGACCGGCGCCGCCCTGATTCAAAGCAACTACCCAGTCAATCCCACGGTCGAGGGCTTACAAGCAGCAATGGTCATCATGCACCATGCATCCAATATAAGCTGCCATGCATCAGTCAGTGGTCTTTTCGTTCATGGCGCAGTTATTAGCCAAGCAAAGAATCTCAAGCTGCATTGCATCGATTCACCGCGATTACGAGAGGAAAGGGAGGCTAATTCATTTGATGTGGTGGAGCTAGAGACAAAGAGGCGGCTTTGGTGGGATATCGCATCATACGACTGGTAGGGTCTTATTCCTTTGGTGTTATGTCTGGCTTTCCCTAATTGTAATATTTTCAGGTTTCTCGGGTTCCTAAGCGGTCCTCAAGAGTGGACCTATCTGATTAACCCAGAGCACATGAGGGTAGACCGACCACTCAATCTTGATGATGACGAGTTTGAGGGATATGGTGGATTGTCGCGACCGAGCTCGATACCAACGGACATGTCTTTCTCTCTCGAGCGACTTAAGCTTGGTATCGTGTGCCGTGAAGTCATTGACGCTACGTCCCATGAGCACCTATATGGAATAGAAGTCAGCTACCCGAAGATTCTTGAACTTGACCGAAAGTTTCACCAAGCCCTTGCTGAGATACCAGAATTCTTCCGCCTTGACCCAACGTCCAGGCGTCGATTCGCCTCCCTGTACCAGAGCCGACCAACAATTGCATGGCAAAGATGTCTCCTACAACAAGGCTACTTTTCACGCTTGTGCCGTCTGCATCGGCAATTTTTTATCCGCGGAGCTCGTGAGCCACTTTATTCCTATTCCCATATTGTATGCCTTCAATCAGCCCGAAAGGTACTGGAGATCAAAAAGATCATGGACGAAGACGAACCAAAGTTCACACCGCCAAGCTCAGTGGTCTGGTCCGTTATGCACCACGTATTCATGGCTGCTGTGATCTTGCTGCTGGATGTGTGCTTCAACTGGGACGATATTCTAGCTGAGAAGCGAAAGGAGGAAGTGCTTGATGCGTGTCGCATGCTAAGAAACGCTCAGCTATCGTCTTCACTAGTGAAAGAGGGTATCAATGCCATGATGGGTGTGCTACAAAAGCACTGGAAACATGGCAAGCTGGCTGCTTCTCCAAACCGCAATTCCTTTGCCAGTGTAAACCCGGCCGGTCAGGATGCGCCGAGGCAGCCCTTGCCTTCCACGTCTGCAGCCAGCTATACACCAGCAACCACGATCGAATTGGATCCACCGGGTGACTTACCTAATACTTTGGATGATACGGGCGAGAGGCAACTGGAAGATATATGGTCTGAGATGCTCGACAATAGTGCTAACCTCGACCTGGGAGATACTGATTGGACTGGGTTGTTGACCGAGTTGACTAATGCCACTATGTCTGGTTGATCGACAATACAAGGTCAAGAGATAGCTTCCACGCACTCACATTGACCTGATGATATGTACTCGGGAAATAAAAACTCGTATAACAACTCCCTGTTTGGAGACTGAATGGCTTTTCAGCGACAGGTGTGTTGACTCAGCCTCGGAGGGTATATGACATTGTGCGCACCCAGTCAACACAAGGTTCCTATATGACCGACCATATCCGCTTTATGACAGCACATGACATGAAATAAGAGCGTTTAGAGGATTGTTGATAATGTCATTCAGATTGGACTCTGTAGTTAATGATAGTAAAACGGTAGAGCTCGCCACATGTTGAGTACGGGTCTGTACCCTTTGTATTTGACTATATCCTACTTAACACACCAAAACAGTCACTGCTTCAGCCCATAGCCAAAATACAAATCATTCAACCTTAACATCGATCTTATTAGGATCTACTACGAATTAGCATCGAGGACAGAATAACCGGAAACATGAATCGTGTAGAAGAGAGAGAGAACCACAGAAGGAAGATCTTCGATGTCCAACTTACAAAAAGCTACGAAATCCTTAATATGCTTTGCCTTATCAAACGGCTCTGGATAATACCATGCCGCATTTGGAACGGTCTCATCTACCCGGCCAACATCAGCATGCTTCTGGTAATAGTACTCACATACCAAGCCAGACAATAGAAGATAATACCTCCAAGAACAATGGAAAAGTATTTTGCATCGCCCTTCCACCCACAATATGTCGTGTGATCCGACTTGGCGAAAAGAGACTCCCTTATCGCCGATGGGGGGAACTGTTGCATCGTTAATCAGATTGATATCCAACTGCGGGGCGAAGGAGGGGTTATGTGTACATAGATGTTTCCTTCGACTTCCTCCCAGGTAGAGGTTTCGGCCAGAATGGTGCCGTTCAGGATTGCCTTTGCAGTGGGCATTGTAGTAGTGAGTCTGTAAAACGATGGGACTTGGTCGATCGACAACTCCTGGTAGAGGAGGAGGGGATTGTTGCTTACTTGAGACGTTGTCTATCTTCCCCCGCATTAGTCAGACTCTGGTGTCTCGCCACTTCAGATGCCCTAATCTTTGAAAAAACATTACGTTGAACCATGATAATTCGAGAAAAGCTATAAGATATCTACCCTAGGTGAACGTTTTTATAAAACCTCCGATAAAAGTCATCTGAAGACCATAAAACCATTATGTTCATCAACATTACCGGGGAAGACATAATAGTAGCCATAACCAAGTTGACTGATCAGCAGGGTAAACTACAAGCTCCTCCGCACCCGGAGTTTTCCAGGGTTCAATCCATGTTGTTTATATAGATTGAGGTTTATAATTGGATGCATAGTATTTGATAAATCGACTGTTCAAGCCTAACTACCCCAGCCCGTTTGTCCATGGTGGGGCACCGAGGTTGACACCCAAGGTGAGCTAGATATGCACGCCAAGAACGCGGGTTGAATCGTGAAAGCCTTCTTTAAGTGTTGCTCACGTATTCAGAATACACTATCGTGTCGCTTGATCCAATGTGAGGTGCAGTGCCGGGTGTATTGACATCGCAATTATGGCTGAAGAATGCCAAGCCGAAAGCATCAACTGTAGCTTCTGCAAAGAGGTTGCTTGGAAGGGTTCTAATGGCAATCGAGAACAATTTATCCAAGACCTTTTTCATTCTCACTGCCTCACTTGTTCCATCCCAAGCAGCGGGGAAGACGCTTCACTATGCCCATTCTGCCGTCACTTAAGAGTCCAACACTTGATTGTCTGTCGGCGCTTAGACTTCAAGCAAACCGTGAAGGTCACAGTGTCGCTTCCCGACATCTTCGAAAGAAGCTCAAAGTGCTGTCTTTGCCGGTTATTTGTGCATACTGCGAACACATATAATGACCTGGCATTGTTAGATTCGGGTTGTTTGCGTCTCGGAACGCTGGACCTAGAGCTATGGAGTGGCATTTTTAGTTACACTTTTAATGGTAAGAATTGGCGGTACACGGCTAGCATTGCCATAGACAGCCAGCCTACTGAACGTAAAGGACATGGTATCCATAGTGCGAAGACCAAGGACATTACAGAGCCTTGCACATCTCCAACCGTGGGTGGATATGTGGATTGGAAGACGATTTGCACTTGGTGTGATTCCATAAATACGGGGTTGAGCAGAGAGCGTGTCCACCGACCACAGAGGATGAAAGTAATTGACGTCCACAAGAATCGTGTGATCAAAGCCCCCACAGACTCAGAGTATGCGGCACTCAGCTATGTCTACGGCAAAACTCAAAAGTTAGAATTATCATCATTACCCTATTTTGAGCGAAAGGAACTTCCCCTCACAATCCAAGATGCTCTTCATGCCTGCGATAAAATGGGGATGCAATATCTTTGGGTTGATCAGCTTTGCATCAATCAAAGTGATGAAAATGAAAAGTCGGATCAGATTAACCAAATGGATCGTATTTACGCATGGGCGCTATACACATTAGTTGCATTGGCAGGCAAGGATTCAAACTATGGGTTACCCGGAGTGACCAGACCTCGCTCCTGGGCGCATGGCATCTTGCAAATAGGTGATGTGACTCTAAATAACCGAGCACCAAGTCTAGCAACATGTATAGACTACAGTACGTGGTCCACGAGAGGATGGACCCTTCAAGAAGCTATGCTTTCTTCACGACTTCTTTATTTTACTGAATATGGCATTTACTATGTCTATCCAGATCCAGGAGTTAGATTCGAGTCCAAGGCGCCCTGTGAACCCGCCACTGGATATAATTTTCCAACGTTAGACAAGCATTGGACTGTAGTGGAACAGTACACCACTCGAAATTTGACCTTTCGCTCAGACGCTCTATATGCCATCTCTGCAGTCTTACGCACAATGCATGGAGATGAAGGCATCTATTATGGGTTACCGATTTCGCACATGGACCAAGCTGTTGTCTGGTTGCCCACAGGCAAAGGTACAAATGCCAAGAGAGACGGGTTTCCCTCTTGGTCATGGGTATCTCATGAAGGGCCTATAACGCATTCCATAGTTGTTTTAGCTGGGCTTGCAATCTGGATGACTCCCAAACATGGATCAAAAAGGGGCCTTAACATCTGTAAGCCCGGAGCTTACATACGGAAGTTCTTTTTTGGAAGATATAATGCGATTGGCATAGCAATGGCCTGGTTGAAAGGCTGCATATCAAGTGATTTCCCAGTTGACCCAACGCTCAGCACTTCGACTATTGATACTCTGACTGCTAGATGGCCTACGTATGACGCGTTCTGGGAGGATGCCTTTGGTGGATTCGCGAACGATAATATCGAACTCATGGATCATTGCGAACTGGTTCCTGGCCATATCCTAGTTTATGGCCAGATTGCACAGTTTTCATTGGATGGTTTCAAGTTTGGTGAAAAGGGCGACATGTTCATTGTCCGGTCACGGAAAGGAGTGCCTTCTGGTGCCCTGTGGATACCCACATATAACCAAAGAGCCTCTATGAATACAACTAGAGAATTCATCGCATTATCAGTGACAGATGGGGCTATTTTTGACGGTGCAACAGCTTTGGCTTTTGAGAAAAGATACAAAGAGAACCCTGACCTGGACTACGACGAGTTAATTTTCCGGTACAGGACTCAAGAAATTCTTCCTGTCTTAAATGTGATGATTATTGAAAGGAATCTGGACTCTAACATCGCTCGCCGTCTTGGGGTAGGAACGATATTTCTTAAGGAATGGGCGGACGCGAATCGAGAATTCAGAACTGTCGTTCTTGAATGAAAGATGTCGTCCTTCTTTTGTAGCTGACAGGCATATCTGCAAAGCCCTTGAAAATAAATATGCAGGACTCTACGTGATAGGGCTGTTAATGAGACATATGACGAGGTTGTAGAATGTTTTCCTGTCCGAAAAGAGAACAACACCCACATTTGCCAGGAGTAGGATTGTAGTTGGCCGCTCCGTACACCAGGTAATTGCTAAAAATGGGGCCAGGGCTGACATTCTTTAGACGTCCGCCGAATAAGGAAACCAACGTAGACAGGGTGCAGAGGGTGTGAGGTGTGTGGTAAGTACGTCGGTCACTTGTCTACTGCTATTTGCGTCTCGGGGAGTTGGGAAACAAGGCAAAGATAAACCATGCTGAAACTAAAGCGAACTAATATGCTCAGAGGTACTTAGACGTGCATCACATGTGTTATATATTCCATGGCAAGGAGTTCAGCTGAGCACGCCCTTTAGACAGTAAGAGCCCCATGCGGCGCAGTCACCGTGCATATTCTGGTAAGACATTTGACTAGGAAAAATAAGCTAATACCAAGATCTGTTAAGGGCAAGTCGATCCTTTCCCACGAAGGATCCTATAGTGGGTCCGTTCAGGGTCTAAAGGGCCCACAACAAAGAAAGCGAAGCCTTAGAGGTACGCGCCGCTTTCGTTGAATTTCTTAGATTGTAGATATCGCAATGGGCTGAAATTGTGACAAGGATGTTCAGCCAGTCATGCCCTACAGGGATTTTTGTTTAATTAGCGCTTTACATAGTGATACTACATTATACGACTTGGAGTTGGCCAACTATCGCAGGTGGGTAATCCTCCATTGCCACTAGCAGAGGTTTTCTCTTCCCCCCCCTCTACTAGCCACTGACTATTTACGGTCTGCTGGGGTCAACCTCTATCGCTCCCTGAAATATCTGCGTATACCCGACCCTTTCACTACGACACAACGAAAGGAATGCTGAGATGGGGCGGCTTATGAAGCCTAATGCCTTCCACATAGCGATTGTGGCATTGGCTGCGGTTCTTGGAGTCACTGTCTGGTCACTATGGCTAGGGGTTAACTCTGATAGAGACAACATCCACCCAATACTCAATCAACTAATCCCCGCTGGCCACTGTGCTTGCCAGACTTCCACTATCTTTAAGTGTGACAACTGTCTTCAATGTCCCGCCCATCTGCCACTCCAGGGCACTGTTTCCTCGTCCTCTGGACCTCTCACGCGGCCTTATATTGATCCGCTTGAGTATTCCTACAATGAAACTCACTGTACCACTTACTTCCCCGGTCTTTTTGAAGATCCCACCCGCGCCCAGTCATTTTGGACAGCCAGACATGGAATCAAGAGGGTTGACATCGACAATATCAAGATGGTAGATGGCATGGCCAGGGTGGCTGTCTACCAAGGACGGCTTTATGTTCTTAAAGCTCTGGCCAAGGGGGAGGATCACCGCCGTAAGATTCTGGGGATCTTGGCTTCAATTCATCGGGCCCTAATCTCGGCGCCACAGCTCGCTGCTATCCCAGACACGGAGATTATATTTTCTGTTGAAGACAAATTGGAGGACGTTGCTGGACCAGATCATCCCCTCTGGGTATTGGCACGAAAGGCTACGGAGGAGTCCGTTTGGCTTATGCCGGACTTTGGCTTCTGGTCTTGGGGCCACATCGATAATCGAATTGGGCCATATGACGAGGTAGTCAAATACGTGGAAGAGCATGAGCTCCCCTGGGACGAGAAAGAGGACAAGCTGGTCTGGCGTGGAAAGCTCAGTTTCGCTCCGAAGCTACGACGTACCCTACTCGAGGTTGCACGGAACTATGCCTGGGGAGATGTGAAGGAGATCGAGTGGAAGAGCAAAGCCAACTACCTTAGTATGGACAAACATTGCGATTACCGGTTCATCGCTCATGTGGAAGGTATGGGGTATCTCATTATTTGAGCATCGTCCTTATCGACGAAAAAGTCCAGCTAATGTCTTCTAGGTCGGTCCTACTCTGCATCTCTCAAATATCGCCAGGCCTGTCGATCCGTAGTAGTGATTCATAAACTACAATATATCCAACATCATCACTATCTTCTCGCCTCGTCCGGTCCACAGCAGAACTTCGTTCAGGTGGAGAGGGACTGGACGGATTTACCGCACAAGATCCAAGAGCTTCTCGATGACCCTATCAAGGCTCGCATGATCGCAGACAACAATGTGAATGTATTTCGCGAGCGATATTTGACTCCAGCTGCTGATGCATGCTACTGGAGGGCGTTGCTGCAGGGGTGGACCACTGCATCGCCTGAGGTCACCGAAACTATGAGTGACCCAACCAATGTTGCTAACAAAGGGATCCGGTACGAATCTTTTTTACTGCTCGATTCCAGCAGCATGATGCGCTTTAGGGCTTGAGATTAGAACCATCTATTTTATAACTTCCTTGAACGTCAATCGAGTCGGTTCACAAGCTGACCTTGTGAAAGCGGATCACTCCTGCCCTCCGCCTCTCCAATACGCCATATAACCCACTAGTTAGGGCAACCTAGTACATACGACCATAGGGTGTGTATAACAGGGCTTCAAATCCTCTTAGCCGTACTTAAGCCACATATTAAGGGCGGAAATGTTTTATTTTTGCTCTTTTTTGTCGCCGCTTTAAGGGTAATGCCTGGGTGAGTACTTGGGGGGTATAAGTAATTGGGGAATGCCTTTAAAGACAAGGGTGAGCGTCAAGGAAGTACTAGTGAGTAGGGTAACAAATATATGTGTAGACTTGCGAAATTAAACAGTATATTACAAGACTCTATTTCGTATAGATAGGCTATTATTATTATTATTATTATTTAATCAAGTTTAACGTCCATATGGAGCCAATCGGCTATGACAGACACATGCGTCTAGGCAGTGGTCTAGGCCACTGCCTCTAATTTGCCCCTAGAGGCTCTACCAGCCTCTTCTATCCTCTGTGTATTCGTTCTGGTCCTTTTCCTCGCCCGAACCGCCTATCTGCGCCAGAGCATTTGGGCTGTGCCCTCCTCGGTATTCATTGTCTATTGGGTATTACCTAGGCGTGTCTAGGCTACCCCTCCTACTATCCTTCTCCCCTACTCTCTGCTTCCTCTACTAGTCCTAGATCTCTT
>NW_022475479.1:0-56931 GCF_009193585.1 Aspergillus caelatus
GTTGGTCCCTTCCATATATTCTCTCCCGGAAATGTGTAGTTCTAGGGAGTTAGTATGGGGTCATAGAATATATATATATATGCCGTACAGTGGCATGCGGGAACAAGATGGAAAACACATACCGAGGCTATATATTTTAGTAGTGCTATGTATAAATGAGCTTCATACTAGCGAGATATACAGAAATGACTTAAGCCAAAAGACGAGAAGAACTCCTCCTATAGTAAAATAGTCCTTTGGCTATTCCTGAAGAGATAGATACAACAATAATATGATATTCTCAAAGCATACAAGGAGGATCCAGCCATTACCAGTGACCATCACAAATGGTATCTATTGGAAATGTAAAGAGATCACGAAAAACAGGTATATCCCAACAAATTTTAAATAAAGAGTAGATGATAAAATGCCACCATGTAGTTTATAGCAGGTACCGCTGCTAGGGTGGTTTACTGTAGCTAAATAATCAGAAACTCATGAGGTCTGGGACAATAAGCGCATTAGTACCGGATTGTATCACAGTTCAAACACAGGGAAAGGGGATGGAAACTAACCTCTTCCAAACAGGGCTCTCTTCGCCCAGTCCATAGCAAGCATACAGCGGGTACGCAGGCTGACACTCTCGGCAAAGTACACACTACGCCACAAATACATGGCCAGAACACCACCGCTGAAGTTCAATCCTCCGAAATCGAAGACGGCGGCGTTACTGATGTAGGCTAGACTGCCAAGGTGCTTGTACTTGAACGCCTTGTAGACGGCTTCGTCGAGGTCGCCGTGATCTATTTCGTTGGCTCTCATGCCGGGAAGCGCGGCGGCAATCTTGGTAAGTTTGCGACCTAGATACTCGCCTTGCTGGTTGGCACGCTGGGCAGTGGCAGGCAGGGATGTAAGTTTATTGTCGATCTGGTGCAGGAGCTCGGAGAGTTCACCGAACTCGAGAGTGCCGGAATGATCCTTGTCGTACTGTTCGAAGAGCCTGTCTAGCCGGCGAAGGTGGTTGGATGCTTGAGGGAAACGCTTCCTGACCCGGTTGGCGACGTCTCTCCATTCACGGAATGTGAGATGCAGCTTCTCTGGGTCTTTGCCTTTCTCCCAGGCGATTGTGCGCAAAAAGGATACGATATGGTCGGCCACATTGTTCTGAACTGTCGAGCAATCGCCAATAGCATACACATCACCAAGCGGGGCCCCGATCAGGCGTAGGTGTGAGTCAGTTTCCAAAGCGTGTTTGTTGTTCTGTGCATCAAGCTTGGCCGAGAGCTTCCTGCAAATTTCGGCTGGGGCTAGGGCAACGATAAGCTTTTAATGAAGCATACAAGAATGGGCTAGATTCACTTACCGACACCCGTCGACCACAAGCAGAGACCCATAGGAATTTCCTTCAGTACAGGCTTGCCATCCTCCATTTGGGTGAATACAACCTTGTCATCGCGAACTTCTTTCACTCGGGAATTCGTCAAGACATCAACATGATCTCGAGCGAAACGCGCCTGCACGATTAATAAGGATAGATTTGGCCGTATGGTGGTAGTATCAACTCACCTCAGCATACTTAGAAAGGGCTTCATCGTAAGTGTTCAGGATGTGAGTACGGCTTTGGATGATGTGGACAGAGATCTCGTTTCTCAAGATCTTGGGGAAGGAGTAGAGCAGGTCTTCGTTGAGCAAATCAAACAGCTCAGCTGCGAATTCAACACCGGTTGGACCACCGCCACAAACGACGAAAGAAAGTAGACGTTTGCGTTCCTCGTCACTGGTCGTCGGTAGACAGGCCAATTCCATGTTATCCAAAACTTGATTCTTGATCTGGCGAGCGTCATCAATAGTCTTTAGGAAGTGACAGTTCTCAAGCCCTTTAACACCATGAGGATTCGTTGTACAACCTGAATGACCGAGACGTTAGTGAACAGATTGTTCGGTAAAAAGGCTGGCGGAACTGCACACATACCAACACCAATGACAAGTTTGTCGTACGGGACATAGAAGTTCTGCTTTTGCCCATTGGCATCGACCTGGGACACCTCAACCAGCTTCTCAGAGAATTCAACGTCTACCGCCTCGCCTTTCAGAAAGTGACCATTGACCCGCTGAACGATCCGCCGGACTGGTTCAACGAGCGACCTTAATCCAAGAGTGCCGACCGTTGCAGAGGGCAACATAGGAGTGAAGAGGAAATAGTTGGTGGGCGAAACGACCGTGACATGGTAGTCGCCGGGATTCAATTGTTTGAGAAGAGCGATACTGCCCCAACCTGTACCTAGGATAACCAGCCTCGGCTTGTCCTTCTGTTCCGTCATAGCCTCCGAATCATAATCCCCAACCAGCACATCGGCAACAGGCAAGTTCTTGGGGCCGCCGCGCCGGGGATTCAGAGCCAACTCCGAGACCGGAATATCTTCAGCACTTGAGTGTTCACGGTACGTGGTCGCATCGTAGATAAAGAAAGCTACCACTGCAGCACCGCTCATGACAACGAAGAACCCACAATAGGCAAATGTCTTGACAAACGCATTTCGAAAAGAGGATTTTTGTGGAGCGTCAGTTGACTCCGGCGCTGTTGATTGGTGTCGGATCGAGTAGTGACTGTTGAAGAACGCACGCGACGCTAGGCATTGCGGTACGGAGGTTTGACGAAGGGGTAGAGCTCGGGAGGTAGCGAGCCTAGTTGATCCCAAGGGTTTTGAGGAATATAGCCGACTCGACAAAAACCCAATTCTCCTCAGCGCCGTTTGGTCCGGTCGACTCCGGAGCAACACTGCGCTCATGGCGTGCAGGGTGGCCAATGATGGCTACAAATTGCTCAGCACAGGAGAACAGAAACTGTGAAATGGTCAGGTTAAGCGATTGAGATGTAAGGCAAATAGCGAGTGAATTAGCAACCGGTCAACAGCAGAGAGAGAGGGAGAAATCTGGGGAGGAGGCCCAAGGGGAAAATAATGCAAGACGGAAGACGGAATAGTTTGGTGTTGTCGTTCACCGACGCTACGTCATGCTTGGGACTAAGCCTTTTTATTTAGGTCTTGGACCCGCCCGGATCCTTTGCCGGCTTGGTCTTTCGATCAAATCTGCTAACTAGTTAATGAAAGGTCGGTTTACCTAACACAATGGATGACCTCAAATTACGCGACAATTTGCGAAATACCTCGTCAGGGACATAAATCATGTATCATTTGGGGAAATAATATACTAGGAAAGAAAATAAAATAATACATGCAAGTCTTGTAGACAGCAACTAGTACCGCCCAAGACTTCAATTTAGGGAATACATTATATGGGAAACAACGCATAGTGATAACCTTTGACCTTATATGACGTGCGCCGCCACCCTATGGATAACCACCCAAATAACATGGTAGAAGAGATCAGAAGAAATATATGGAATACAAAGATGTCCATTAGCGCCCTTCAGAAAAAAAAATATATCATGTCACCGGGAATTTCAGAAACAAACCGTGTATTCCCCAACGCCAGCCCTATCCCATATGCGAGGTCTATGCAATAAACAACCAAAGAAATGAGCGTTGACTACGCCAGGCAGCCAAAAACAGCACGTAATTCCTTCAGTTCCAATCAGATTCGGCATCAGACTCTATGCTGGCTCTCTTCTTGCCTGATCCAGGCTTTCTCCCCCGGGGCCTCTTTGTGGGATTTTGCCCTGACATGGAGCTCTTTCGTTTCATAGGACGCGGCCCACTGGAAGTTCCAAGAGCTGCTGGGTCGTCCATATCAGTAACGCCGTCGTCAACTTCCGCTTCCATGTCATCGTCGACTTTGAATTCATCGTCAATGGCAAGCAATGTGGCGAACTCCCGACACTTGCTAACCATGTTCTCTTCGCTCTCCAAGGATGTCATGTTTCGATTGATGGCGTCCCAGCATTTATCGCCAGTCACGCCGTGGACCTTTGTGGCCGACTTGTTCAGCTCTTTAGACGCAGCTTTAGCCTCCTTGTTGCGAACGTGAGCAGTCACACCGTAAACGCGGCGGAGGTACGTGCGAGCTTCCCAGAGCATCGAAAGCGCCGCGGCTGCTGTAGCCAATTGCCGCAGAGCTTGTGGGTTGATCTGCTGCAAGGGTACCAGGTGGGGTGGAGGGTCTGCGGTGGGAATAGCTACTCCCTCCCCCTGTAGCTGTTCTAGCTTAGCGGAAAAGAGTTCCGTTTCAATGGCATGGGCTACAACCGTCCCAGTAGAAGCCACAATTCGCTCCATGCAGCCTATAGTCGGTACAAGCTCGGAAAGTTGTGCATACTCAAAGAAGGCGAGATTATGAGCCACAAAACGGGCTAGCAAAAGGTGCTCTGGTGGATTACCAGTGGTATCAAGCTTCTTAAGCTCGAAATTAACTTTTGCGCAGAGGTTTGAAAGAAATTTCTTCTGATACCGACTATTACTGATTTTGATGATCTCAAATAGTGGTGCCAACTTGGCAACATATGGACGGTTCAGCGCACCGGTGGAATCTCCGACAACGTCGCGTTGGTAATAGAAGGCCTCCTGAACAGCTCGCATGTATTCTCTTTCAAACATAGATTCATACTGTTGATGGAGCATTTTATGTGTCTCGAATGCAACTTTAGCGATAGAGGGAATAGTGGACGTCTCAAGTGACACTAGCACGCCTGCACACTCTTT
Organism: Aspergillus caelatus; assembly: GCF_009193585.1. Classification (NCBI taxonomy): domain Eukaryota; kingdom Fungi; phylum Ascomycota; class Eurotiomycetes; order Eurotiales; family Aspergillaceae; genus Aspergillus; species Aspergillus caelatus. The sequence continues at coordinate 4,638 of NW_022475479.1, forward strand.
TGGGTGGACAAGCCCCTGACGGTTGATACTAGCAATCAATTCGATAGCAGTTAGAGCATAAGAATCCTGTCGTGATTGCGCAACTCGAAGCATATTCTGAAGGAAATGCTGAGCAATCAATGCAGCTGCTCCATCATTATCGCTGGCCTTCAGCGAGCCGCCTAACCTCGTCGTGCTTTCTTGGTCCAAGGCTTCGGCAGAGGGCAAAACAGACTTTTCAGCTTTGCCTTCGTGCATTGCGAAGAAGTCTGCAAATGCCCGCAAGACAATATTCTGGAGGCTCGGGTTATTTTCCTTGAAAACCATGGATAGTATCCGTCTCGATTCATCTCGACTGAATTGAGCAGGCCAGGACTGGCAGATAGAGCCTAGGCTCTCTAGAGCCATTACTCTTAGTTCGAGAGGCTGTTTCGGAAGGGTAAATGGGATGATCGAATCGACCACCAAGCCAGCTACTGATCCGCCGTTCCAAGATGGGAAAGCGTTTTTGAAGTGTGGCTCATACTTTTCGAGATCACAATGTCGTCCGACACAACCCGCGATCCGGATATAACTTTTAGCTCGAGCTAGGACAGCCATATTGGCATTGTCGGAGAGGTCAATGTTTTTGTAATGTTGTATTGGCTTGAGCACAGAAATGGTAAGCTTCACGAGTCTGTCAGTATTCTGTAGAACCCCGTTGATAGTCCAAAGACAGGCCATCACTTCATTCAGTTCTGAGCGAGCAAGTTTGGCAACGCTCTTGAACAGATCATTTTGTACTTCCTTCAAGAGAGTGTTGTGAGCAGAGGAGAGGTATGGTAAAACACATCGATAAATCACAACCACAGATCGGAAGAGGAAGAGGTCTTCCGCAGTGGCAAGATGCCCAATGTAAGGGTGAAGAGTCTCCAACTGGTCGGGGCGGAATAGCTTCGCATTTGCCTTTGCGAACACAGTTATCGTCTGTAGGAGAGCTTGTTGGAATTCTTTTCCTGCATCGCTATCCTCCACCAGCTTTTCGAACATGGTAGAGACCATTGCCTTGCACACTTTGAAATTCGAAGACGATGATTTAGAGCTGTCGGACAGAATTTTTCTGAGACAACCGCCGAGCGTTTCGAGCGCTGTCTCGCTGCGCTGCACTAAGCTAACAAATAGTGTCACTCGCTCCCCCAAGCCAACCTTCAATTTAGGGCCATCTTGCGCTGAGTCAACAAACTCGTAGAAAGGGGCCAGCCAGATCTCCTCAAAAGTCTGACGAGCCAGAGTGGAGACACTCTCTTCAAGGTCTCCTGTCCGTTGAAGGAAGCTGTCCAGAATCGCTAACTTCAGCTCAGTACGTGAGGTCTTGAGATAGATGTCCTTAAGTAAACCAATGCATCGTTTTCTCACACCGGCGGTTGGATCAGCAGCACAGGTCAATATACTCCGACAGCCATCCTCTTCAAGTTTCGGTTTTAGGGAAATGCATTTCGCAATCAGAGAGAGCGCAGAGTCACGCACCATAGGGGATGCATCGGTAGCACATCGAAGAATAACACGCATCACCGATGTGTCCCTATCGAGAAGGCTTGGGTCCTTCTCAAGCATGTAGATAACGCTTTTCAAACTGCGGCTGCGGACTTTGGCTTGGTCACTGGCAATAGAATTAAGTAGAACCTTCAAGATCGTATCGAAAGCTTTGCAAAAGCTCGAGTTCAGAACGGTCACTATGTATGAGAATCTTCCATGCGCAGCAGATATATTATTAAAATGCCTATTAAACCTATTAGGGTCGAATCAGCAACAAGCACTTCACCCGATTACTTACCTGTGGGTTTCCAGCCACAGTGGGTCAGAAAACAATTTTGCAAAAAGATCGACAAGGTTTTCAGTCATATCATCATAAGTAACATCGTCCCTCTCGTCTGCATTATAATAGACTGAACAGAAAGACTTTGCCCACTGCGCCAAATAGTAACCCCGAGCACTGGTGAGCTGCCAATCGTCTAGGTGACGAACTTGAAGAAAATACTCCAGAGTCATCCGATAGGGGCCTTCTGCGACAACGAGATCTTGAGGATGGAGGGCACGCCCGGAGTAATCTTCAAATAACTGTTTTAGAAAGTCGGTCAGCTCACTGTCAGATTCTTCCATGGTTGGAAGTAAATGCTGGGCAGTCACGATAAGATCTGATATCGCAGATCCCATCCAGCCGAGGAGCTCAAGTGCCATGCTCTTTGCAGTAGCAGGGCTCTTATCCAGGTCGGCAATGCCAACCATATGAGAGGCCATTATGCGGAGAAGTAACTCTGCGGCAGGCCAGTCTGTCGACCCTAGGACGCCAATCAAATCCTCGGTAAACAAATCAAGGATGTTCCGATACGGCTGATCACCTGTTTTGGTGGATGTCATTGCTCGTTGAACAATAAACTTCACTATATACTGAGCACTGCGGACGGCATTATCGTAGAGGCGATTGACCTTCGTTGCTAACTGCTCCATGGTCAATTCGGTTCCATCATCATCATCTTCCCTTCCGCGTGGATCATCCAGCTGTTCATCTTCGCCGCCGTCACCTGAAGGTGGAAGTTTAGATTTCGTTCTTGATGAACGTGACGTCGGTACATCTAACGCAGTTGTCTGAACCAGTTGCATGACCAATGCCGTTAGAAGCTGGATATTTTTGCCATCAGCGAGCTTGAACTGTCTTGCACTTTGCCGTGTTGACGGCAGCTTTTCCAGAGAAACTAAAATCTCATCCAAGATAAATGGGCGCTGAGCGGGGTATTTAGAGAATACTTTGGCAAGGACATCCATAGCCCCGCGTCGAACGGACTCATATTTCTGGAATCCCACTGCAGAATCCTTCTCTGTGTGAGAATTTTCTACAAATATCAGTTTGCAAGCAAAAAATTCAGCCGCTGTGACAGTTCCTTCAGAAACGTCTATCCGTGAAAGGAAATCAGCGAAAAGCGCAAGAGCCTTTTTGCTTTGCTGAATCAATCCCCCGATAACACGTTTCTGGGCAGAGAAGAACTCAAAATGACGGGCCTCTTTCCCACCGGGTCGAGCTTCTACAGCAGGGATGACACAGTGGTCGAATGTTTGATTGAGAACGTTCGGAATGGCCTCGATCAGATCCTCAGGACAAAGGTCTCGTTCCGTCTGAGAGCCCGACATAGTCAGTAATAGGGTACCTACTGCAAGAAGAGCATTGTGCATATCGTCTATCTTCTTCAGCCATTCTTGCGCTTCGGAGTCGTTGGAGGGATCCTCCAATCTTAAATCAGGTGATTGTGCAGCAATGACGGGCTTCTCACAAAGCTTCTGAATCCTGTTCAAATAGTCCGATGGGATATCCTGGAGTCTGTTGAATCCCACTACCTTCCGGATAGCCTTCTGGAGACGACTGTGGATATCCGAAGACAGAAGCGATCCGCTGATATCAAGCGCCCGGGGAGCCAAAAACACCGCGTTTGGGTGCTCAACCGTCGTAGCAGACGTCATGCCTGGTTCTAGTTGATCCTCGGCTTCGAATATTTCATGAAGTAAGTCCTGAAGCTTCACTAGAGCTGCGTCTGCCTCCTCTTTCTGGTCCTTGAGCCGGATTGCTGCAAGGTTATCGTCCCCATCAGTATTGAGCTTCCTCCGCTTTGAAACAACACGATTATCAGCGTCGGGAGGTACCGATTTGATTGGAATCACTACGGACAAGTTGCTCGACATATTATTATGTTGATTGTAGGGCGCGGGCGTCGATTTATTTGCCGCATGTGCTTTCGAATTCCAGGAACTAGCCTTTTGAGAGCGCTTCTCATCCTCAGCTTGCGATGGCGTGGGATCTGTGACATGTCAGTCTAGCGTCTAACTGGTTGGAATAGGCCAACCTTACAGCGAAATGCTATATCTGTTGATTCCAACATCATTCTCGCGAATGAGCCCAGATTGCTGCGACTGGAAGTATGCTCGTTGGAGAGAGTGGGAAGGGGACGTTGGTCATTACGAGAGGCTATAGGAATCTTGAACTTGCTGATGAAATCATGAGCTTTATTTCGTAACTGTGAGGTATTGGAGACGCTTACAACTCGGTTAACTGGTCACCATCCAGCAACTGTTGCAGATATTCTCGAGATGTCTCTAACCGGCTGGACTCATCACGCCCAGACGAAACTTCGTCGTTGAGTTCGGTCAAAGTAGTACGGCCGGATTGAAGGATATGGTTGATAGAGGTAGTATTAGGGGGCCGACCAACATCAGGACGTAGTATGCAATCTACAAAGAATCGTGTATCAGCTAGCGGTTACCATGTCCCGTTAGGCTTCATATCAAATCACCTAGGCCAAATATTGGAGAACTGGACATGGGTGAGTATTGCAAAGCATCTTCCACATATAACGGCTTGTCCCGGTGCTGTGGTAGCCCACTGGGCGTGTGAGCCTGCGCTTGAGGGCCATTGATGACGACCTGAACGGCCGGATGCCAGTTGCGGTCCATGATGAACTGGGGGTTTCGTTAAGGGAGGATTGGAGTTGAGGACCCAGGCGATTTGAAAAGAAGGAAATGGCATGCTCCTACTGGAGACATGGCTTTCAAGCAAAAGACTCAAATCTCATCTCCGTCCTAAATCCTGTCTTCTTGAGAGACTCCACGATAAAAACAATGCAATAATTATTATCATGCCAGGCACGGGTCTCTTGCCGCTGCCGTTTCTGACCGCCCGGCACTAATCATGTATGTCCATCAGGAAGTGGCCCGTGCTCTGGGAATTCTTTCCGCCAGCCAACCAGCCAAAGAAAAAAAAAAAAGTAGTACTAACTAATCGCTCCAGATACCTCTTACAACTACAAGTTTATTCAAGCCACCACTTGTCAAGATGTCTGCGATTGGGTCCTTAATTTTCTGCAATGACTGTGGAAATTTATTAGATGAGTCGTCTGGTGACCCTACAAAACTCATTGTCTGCAGTATCTGCGGAGCTCGTAATCGAGGTAAGTTGATTTCACTCGGCGAAGTCTCTGCCTGGCTCATATTAACCTCATTCGCCTTTCAGACATTGTCCCTAAAACTATCGTCTCTGAATCCAAAGCGAGTGCATTCCCTTCGACACTGAGGGCAAAAAGATCTGCAGTCCAGAACTTGACAGCTGCAGATAAAAGGACAGAAGCTCTTACACAACATACTTGTGCGAGATGTGGTAGGAAAGAGATGTATTTCACAACTGTGCAATTGCGCAGTGCAGACGAAGGAAGCACGGTCTTTTACACTTGCGTTTGCGGTTACAAGTATGCCACTTGACTTCCATTGGCCCTCGATGGTCATTCGTGCACGATGCTAATATTTGATTTACAGGGAGACACAAAACAACTAAACATCAGAAAGGACTTCTATTTTGGGTTCGCGGCTGTACATCTATGAAGCGAGTATCAATTAAGCCACTGTAATCTTTTTTAGTTTACGGAAATTCATCAAGCAGCAGATACAGCGGCCGGGGCTGCTGAATCCGGTACCAACGCATACTCCATCTCCCCGTTCTTCTCATACTCCGCCATATCTAGAGCCACAATAATGCTGTCTCTCACCACCTGCTCTGGGTCGTGCAAGAACTTCTTTAGGGTGTCCTCCACACCTTCAACATCACCCAAGCTACCAAGAGCCTCAGCAGCCTCGTGTCGTACCATACCCATTTCTTTCTGATCACTGAGGGTTTCTGTGAGACTAGGAACAGACGCCGGGTGGCAGAGCTGACCGAACACAAAGGCAACTTCATGGCGGAAGAGAGCAGACGGGTCCTTGAGTCCTTTAGCTAACGCTTCGACAGCTTCGACAGCTGTTGGAAGATCAGGGGGCGAGGCAAGGTCGCGCAGGGCAAACATAGCGCGGTATCTTTGGAACAAAGGGAGCTTTGTGTTGAGCAATGTTTTTTCCAAGTCGGAAATAGAAGGCTGGCTGGACGCCATTGGGAGTGGTGGGGCTGGGTCAATCGAGGTAAAATCACTGCATTGAAGAAACAAATACAATTAGAAGAATTTCCCAAAAACAAAGCTGTTAGCGGATATGGGAGCATTTGAAACGGTTGTAGTACCTAGGCTTCAGTTTCTCGCTCTTCCTTTCTTCCGAATTCTCCCAGAGAATTCTGTCGACGGCGATGTCACATGTCTCTCTAATAACATCCTCTTCTTTCTCATCATCCCGCAAAGCTTTCAGGACACCCAGACTAGTGTCAAATCCCAGAGCACCGAGACCCTCCGCGGCTTCATGGCGACACATTGCATCTTGTTCCGTGTTCTTCACCACTTCCAGCAAATACGAGACTGCATCTGGATTACGAGTCTGGCCCAAGCAGTATGCGAGCTCATGCTTCAGCAAAGCCGAGGACGACGTAAACCCCGCTGCGATGGCCTGGATTGCAGGCAATGTCTTCTCGGTGGGCGGTTGCAAACAAGCAATGTACTTCAGGGAGAACAGGGCGCGGAATCGGCGGGCAAGCGGCTCGGACTCATTGACGAGAACTTTGCGAAGAGTCAGGATGGTTTCATCCACTCCCTCAGGGTGGTCAACTGCAGTAGAAGTCATTTTATATCTAGTCTGTATGTTTTCGCGATAGCCCAAGAGCAGAGGGAAAGTATGAAATCACAGAGTGAGTATATGTAAATTTTCGATCTTATCTTCACCAGATAATAAATTTTAGGTGGGGTGGCGGGGTTGTCCGGCCGCAACTAGGCCTGAAAAAAAAAAGGGAAAAAATTAGTACTTCGACATCTTTTCTGACTTAAGGCTTAGTACCGGAGTTTGCGAGAGTCTCTCATTCTTTACCAAAATTTTAGGCAAATATTCTTTCGCAGAGTTAGTAGGTTATATATGTGGGACTTGGGAATTTACCGTTTATACGTATGTATAGTTTCTAAGGAGAGACTATATAAAATTTATCTACTCTTCCTTTCACCCAGTTATTATGGAGACTTGCAAAGTGCAAACAGAAAATAATTCTGGTTATAATGGACTTGGATTTGTTTATAATTAACCAGAACGCTCAGAGTTCACATATTTTTTTTTTTTTTTGGTTTAGCTGCATGCCGTCTGTTATAAAGCTTACAAGTGCAATTCGTATGTACATGAGTATTTCAATCATTATCTTAAGTCATCTGCATTGGGTAAATTAATATAGAAGGGTCTATCGTAAGAGGCAGTTATATGCACACGCACACGCTCACTACGTCATTCGCAAATCTTCACAGAAGATAAAAAAAATATTAAAGATCGAGAGGTGCTGCTGTGAATATTCGCTTTCTCTTGGCGTAAACGAGCTCCTCTGCTATGTTTATAGGCAAAATGAATCGCGCCCTTCAGTCGAGCTGGTACAACACTCTAAAAGCCATGGAAGTATTGGGCAGAGCTGGCTAGATAGCTTTCTCGGTCATTGGGAGCACAGACCGAAATCAGCCCATGAAGAACTATAAGTACGTGCTCCCCTGTCCAGTGAACCGTCCCGCCTGGGTGGTCGGGAGTCTGGCCTTCAGTCTATGGGCCTTGAAAGCATGTTAAAGAGTCATGTAACACCTGAAAGAGCAATTCCGAAAGAGTAAAAATCTGGGCTTATGTACAAGATACACTTGATGTAATCGATTATTTGGTCCTGATGTGCTTGATCTTCTTCGGTTCGTGAACGAAGTTGTTCGCATAAGCCTTAGGAACGAATCTGCGCTCATTTGGCTCCTGAACAAAATACTCATAGCCTTGCTTCTGCGCGAACATAATGGCATCCTCCTTGGACTTGAAGTTCAGATGAGTGCCTTGCATATTATCAGCAGACGATTGCCAGCCCATCAGAGGGTTTTCCCAGCGGTGGCCCTTCTGCAACACATCCCAATCCATCCTCCAATGGTGCTGGTGCCAGGTACCAGATTGCGTGGCGGGCTTCGAGGGGCGGTAGATTCTAAATGGCATAATTAGCGTTTGAGATGGATTTTCGAAGGTTGCATCTATACCTGACAGTACGAGCCTGGAGGTCGGTAGGAGCACCAGAAAGAACAGCAGCTGGAACGGTGTCGCCGGGCTCGCTTCCATCCATGACACGTTTAGGCACAGGAGAGAATTTCCTACGTCTCTGTCAGCCAAATCGCTCCTGGTGTTACGTGGAGTCCCTTACGAGGTGCCGTGATCAATTGTGGCCTCATAATCCGGTTGGTGACGAGCCATTGCCTCAGCAGGGCCCTCCTGGCGGATCAATGAGCTGTCCTTGGGAGGTACCGCCGGGGCATCAGCAGGGCTGGTTTTCACGGAAGGGTCGCCTCGACCGGTGTTAGTGGACAGAAAACGAGCATTGATAGGTGCGGCAAGCCGGCCAGCTCGGAAGCAGGCGAGATTTCCTGCTCTGAAAAGCGACATTGTGGCAATTGTGTCCCTCGTTGGCTGAGCAGAACAAGACGCTGAGGAAGTGCAATTGCCAGGTGAGGTATGCGGCAAGTTGCTGGTCGTTAAGACGAATCCAAATCCGGTTAGCGCAGCATGAGGCTCCCTGCGTTAGGAACCGCTCATCCGACAACCCGCTTTCTGTTGGCACTTCCCTTCTCTCTGCCATTAGCCCATCATCTCAGTCCACTTGCTCGTATCAAGGTAAGAAATATGCTTATAAGATAGATCTTGTCTATCTTAATATTTACTGGTGTGTATTTCAGACTTTTCTAACCCGACTTAGTCAAACAAGATGAGCTACATCACTCGCCGAGGTCTTTCGACCCTGATCCCTCCCAAGGTAAGAACCCGCGAAGAGAACGAGAACTGACGGGAATATTTTGAACAAACGATACTGATTCGTCTCTAGATCGCTTCTCCTAACGTGAGACTCCCTTCCCCTACCGTCATGCTCCCCGACAGCCATTGAAGTCGATCTGCTCGGAACAATTTCTTTTTTCAATGCGGCTCGGGACACCGTAGCATACAGTTTCTCCCGCTCGTTACTGGATTTCACTGACACTTGGAAAGGCGATTGGTGCTGCCAAGGATGCTGCCCGTATGGACCGCGTTGTGAACTTCTATGCCCGCCTTCCCCGTGGCTCGGCTCCTGAAGTTAAGCCTACTGGTCTCATTGGCCGCTACCAGGCTCGTTACTTCGGCAAGAACCCCTCTGCTGCTCGTAAGTAGTCACTCTCGCTCCTAAAGGTATACATGGCATTCGCTGATAACCAAATAGCCCTTGCCCACGCCATCGGTGGCATTCTCCTCCTCGGCTACAGCATGGAGTACTACTTCCACCTCCGTATGTTTTCCTTTCTATACCGTACTATGGGCGTCGAGAATCTAACACAAGTCTAGGCCACCACAAGAACCACCCCCACTAAATTTTCTCGCTATGATTTGAGGGGCGCGGAAGATTTGTGTATATACCGCTGACCTAGAATGAAGGCAATGTAGAACACATTCAGGCTTTTTTATTACGTTTTACAGACGCCTAGTTAGTAGTGACTCACCGTTGTCTCCAGATCATTTAGGATTGTGTCATAGGATGACTAAAGCAACAATGAATCATATCTTGCGCTACTTCAAGGAATGAGCTTTAGTCATGTTAACTATAGACTGGTATTAGTGACAAAAAGTCTGGATCATGTGAATACAATAGACTAGGATTGAAAAGGAAGAAAAGAAGTATAGCCTGAAGAAAAAAGAACAGAAAAACGTAAATAAAAAGGCACGTATCCACTATTTAAATAGTTCCCAATATCACTACTTGTAATAAGAAAATAACAAGGATACTAGTGAAGTGAATGTCAGCATCGGCCGCAACAGGTCCAGCCACAAAGGTTTGCTTTACGGAGTACTTCACTCGTCCCACGCTAACCGAAAACAGCCACCCTTAGTCTCAACCTGAACCGCCCATCCGTCCATGACTGCTGCCATCACCCGATCACATCAACCTGAGAAGCACCACTTTACTGTTGAACCTCCCTTTGGGGACTAACTGGGCAGCTGGCTCTCACTCTTCTACTAGAATTTCCCGCCCGCCCGACCTTGTTTCACCGAGTGTTATCTCTTGTTCTCTACCTGGGACATTCTCCGCTGTCCACCTGGTCGCTTGGAGCTTTTCACGGCTCAGGCAGTTGAGCTAATAGTTCGACCGTGGCGATTCTCGATACCTGACAATAGGTACTTCTCAGACCGTTCCTTCAAGTTTAGCCATGAGTTCAACCTTATAGTCGCCACTTGTTTCAGTGTTTACAGTTTCAGAACGCTTCTCTAACAGATGTCGCAACCTGTTGGCCTCACAGACTCGAGAATTGTTATGGCAGAGCAGAGCAGCCACGATGTGGTAAATCAAACCCTGTCGGGCGGCGAGCCTTCGCCTTCCGACGTTCCTGCGAGCACCAACGACAAGAAACCTGCCGGAGGGGACGTGGGGGAGATCAAACATACCGCAACAGATACACAGCTCGAAACAATTACGAACGCTGAGCAAGGCACGCATGATACGAGTTCATCCGAGACGTATAACGAAAAGAATGCCCCGGGGAGGGATACGGAACAATCGACGACCGTGAGTCTTGGTTACCCGGGTATTACAAGGGCCCCCATACTGAATTAGACATAGGATAATTCGAGGCAAGGTCCTGGGCCAGTGGCGACAAGGGCACTTGAATTAAATGGAGTAGCATCCGGTTCCGATGTTGGAGAGGATACGGCCTCTCAGGGCGGCTCAGAATCTGACGCCAGTCGAACGGAGAGCAGACTTAACTCACGTGCAAGTTCAACAAAGAGGCCTACATCATTCAAGCCAGTCTCCTTCGCAAAGTTTTCAGTGCCCAAAGCTCCAGGAACGCCCCCGACCGCTAAGATTGCTGAGAAAGGTATTTATCCTTGCCAAGGTGCCACGCCAATTAGAAGTCTAACCGATCCTAGCTCCGTTGTCTTCAACTACCCCGCTGGGTGTACCGTTGCAGAGCTCACGACCACGCTTGGTCGCGAAAACCACTAGCAGCTTACGCGACTCACTATCGAAAACTGGGACGAGTGCGGCGAGGCCAGCTGGAAGTGGGCCTGACCCAAATCAAGTTTGGAATAAGAACCGACGTAAGGCAGTATCGATAGACTCTGGAAGTCTCCGCTAATTATGAATTGTGTACAGCGGTCCAGCAGACTCCACCGAAACACTTGACGGACGAAGAGCTTAAGCAGCAGTATGGAATCCACATGACGTCGCGTATCCAAGAAGATGGCGGTGGAACAGAGGCAAAGTGGGCCGATATTGATGATGATGAAGATGACTGGGCGCCGGAAACAATTGAATGGACTGATGGAACAAAGACAAATCTTTCTCAAGTGGAACACACTGCGGCGCCAAAGCAAGAGCGCAGGCCGTCGATGGAAACCAAGGACGACTTCCCGCCTCCACGCCCTGAGCAAGTCCCCACTACCAAAGAGACTACCAAGTTTGTCCCAAGACCTACGACTTCAGTTGGACCGAACCCCACTGTTCTCAGGCTGGGGGCAAATGCGGAAAGACAGGCAAAGAGCGCAAGCATCTCTTCTAAAGGTACTAACGACAAATCGCCGTCACTATCTACAAGTCCGGCGCCACCCCCAGCTAAGTCACCATGGGCTCCTCTACCACCAGTCGAGAAAATATCTCCTGTTATACCTCCTGTGCAAGTTCAACCTCAGGTACATACTTCGCCCAGAGAGCCACACACAATCGACCGTTATAGCGGCGTTACTCATCCGAAGGAGATTGCCGCAGACGACTTCAACCGGTCATGGAAAGACTCGCAGTCTGGTACCCGTGAGCTATACAACTCCCGGTCGGGTCGGTATGAGCCAGTATCTGAAACTAGGAAAGGATCTTGGCGCACTGAACAGAGCTTCCGCACCCCCTCCGTGTTGCAGAGGCCCGCACAGGGCGAACAGGCAGGACCTGCGGAGCCTTCACCCGCGTTTCAGACACATAGATCAAGCGGACAGGATGGCATTCACTGGACACGTCGGCGAACTTCATCTAATGTCAGCGGAGGAAGTGGCAGCTTTGCACGTCGGATGTCAATTGGTCGAACCGATGCAACTCAACGGTCATTTGAAACTAGAAGAGGATCACAGGCGAACGGTATGGCCGAACCCCCGTTGCCGGGATTGGTGCCTCAACAGGAGACACCTTTGCGGGATCCTTCTCCTGCTCGACATGGCCCCGGTCATTCCTGGCCTCCGCGTGGTGCGGCCGGCGTACATGAAAGAGCTTCTGATGCACCTGATGGCACGAGTCAGCCATATGTTCCTTATGCTGTTAACCAAACTGCGACCCCACAGGCGCCCCAGGAAGATCCAGTTGCCATGCAAGAACGTATTATGAAAGAAAAGAGAATGGAAGCTCGGCAGCGAAGAATAGAGCAAGAAGAAAAGGAGGAGGCTGCCAAACGGGAAAGGATCCGGCAAAAGCTCGAAGCCCTTGGTCCACCTCCTGATAAACCCAAGTCGCAGCGCAAGGAGACTCTGGAAGGCAGTAAGCCTGACACTGTTCCCTCCCCCGGTGTTGTTCATACATCGTTGTCCCCTCCCAAACCCCCGGTTCCGGAACCGACGGGAGAGCCAAAGCAATATGGAATGATGAAGGTTCATCATCCCGACACTGTAAGAAAGTTGGTGGAGAGGGAAAGAGCTGGGGAAAAGTCTTCGTCGACGGCTAATTCCCGACGTGCCCCTTCACCTCCCCGGGAATCCAAGTCTGACACTAGCACGACGAATGGACTCCAACAGCCTGGTGACTCTCAAACTCAAGCGCCTGAAAAATTGACAGAGAACAAACTCGATGAGCAGTCAACCCAGTGGAGGGGTGGCCTTAACGCTTCTAGTTCGTACCCACCGTGGACTCCCAATGCCAAATTAGTCGGGACCTCTCCTTCCATGGCGAATCCTTGGAAACCTCTTAGTAGTGACAAGACCTTGGGTAATGGTATATTTGAACAGGGTCTTCCCGGGTTTCCGCCAGGAAGAGATGTTCCACTGCGCAACCCGCTTGTTTTGGATCAGCCCCCTGTCGCTTCAGGATCACAATCGTTCTCTACACCTTCGCGCTCGCCTCAAGAAAGTACACCAATATCCCCCATATCGTCCCCTAAAGTTAGGCATGCACCATACGAGTCTTTGAATCCCATCGCCCGTCCTGGACCTATTGGACCTCCAAGTTCGCAGAATCAATGGCAACATGACAACCGTGTCGTTGGGACCGTTGCCTGGAACAATTTCCATACAGTTGCTGCCAAGCGCGAAGCAGAAGAAAATGAAAAACTTCGTAATGAGATGAACGCTGCGCGCGAGGGACCATCTTCTCTACAGGTAACTTTCAACGAGACTTGGCGGCAGGTACGGACTGGAGACCAAGCCGGGCAAAGACAGGTTGTTGGTATATCTAGAACAGCAGATACCAACGCACCGAATCCACCAAATCCTCTTCCGGGGCTGGATCACTCTGTTGGTCCTCTTCCCTTTACAGAGACCAATTCACGCCCTCTTGGCAGCGTTCCAGTTCGAAGTTCGCGATTCTTCCCACAGGCATCCGAGCAGTACAAGAAGCCACCTTTTGCGGAAGGCGATTTTATTCGCAGCCCCTCACCACCGCCACCAGAAGAAATGTCAACCCATCCAGTATTCACAGGGAATACCAGCAAGCCTTTGGTACACCTTCCTGCGCCAAGGCCCATTGTCAAACTTCCACCGAAAGTCATCGCTCCACCACAACCTCCTCCCACCTTCGCATCTATGGCCGCTGCGCCGCCCCGCCCTCCTGTCTCTACTGCTACTTCGTGGCAGGAGAAGATTAACACCTTATTTGGCAAAAAGACAGTGCCTGAGAGGAAGACTGCATTGGCCGTGACATCTGCATCCAAAGAACCCCTGGACGTATTGCATATCGCCGCAGTTTCAGTCTCGCTTCCTCAACATGGCGAGCAACCAATAGGAGACGGCGAGATAACTGCTAAGCAGGTTGAAGAAACCGAAGAGATATTTGAGGACCGTGAAGTAGGATCTCTACCTGTTGTTCGAGTACCTACTAGGGCTCCTCCCGCAGCTTGGCAGGCGGCGCCGCCACCTTCGCAGTCGAGACTACGAGCTAAGCATCTGAAGCTAATGCAGGTTCATAGCGTTGAACCTTATTCATTTGGTTTCCAAGATAAAGATGGCTCGGGAAATGTGCGGGTTTCAATCCGTTTCCCAGGTACAATCATTGCGAAAACGGTAGCCCTGCCGAGGAAGGCAGGAAGCCAGAACCCCCGGCCGCGTGGAACTTCGACCTATAAGCCTCGAAAGAACACGAAACCCCGCGAAGGATCTGGAGCTTCGAACCCCAAGAAATCATCCTCCCAGCAGAGCAATGAAACAAGCTCTCCGCGGCACCAGTCGCGCAATGCTTCCTGGGGCCCACGTACTTATAGCGGGTCTCGTTAAGCGCAGCCTGAAAGTATCCATGCGGAATATGTCCCGTTTTTTGAGTTACGTTTCAGCCTTGAAATGGCCTTTGTCAGGTTTCCGATATTCGTTGAGCGTCTTTTTTCGGTATTGATGAGCTACGCCTGTAGGGGAATTGACGGGTCTGGTTTTGCCTTGAATTTCTAGTGCTCTTCTTAATGTCCTTATCTTTTCTAACCGTACATTATTTCCTCCATCTACCTTATCAACACTGGCCCCGAGCAACATCGCCATATTGAGTTGGATGGGAAATCCTTCCCTTCCGCATACAAAACACCAGTCCTGTGACTTATTCTACTGTCCGTATGAGAGAAATACAGATGTTCGAGTCTGTCTTACTTTCTTCTCATTTTACTTCCTCTCAGCCAATTTTCTTTACTCCTTCGTGTCCCATGAGCAGGCTCTGCTGTTTGATGTACTGAGTCCCGTTTTGCACTTTCACTTGTCTCAAAATCCTGTTTCGGGCTCTACTATACCTATACATCTCATCCAGGAGACTTTGGCACTTGAAGCAAAGCCTGTGTATTCCTTGCTCTCATGGTTAGAAGCCAAGGACAGGCTGGGGACTGAAGTACGAAGGTCTGTCTTGAGACTCGATATGCGTGTATCTAGCATCGTGCCAGGCCAGGTCTGCATTAAATTTCTCGTTTATATCTTCAGGAACTTTTTGGCATTGTAGACGGTGTAATAATCCACTTTTTGTTCATCAACTCTCTCTGCGTTGCTAGATATAGGAAGAGGTATTAGAGCGAACTTCACATATGGTTGATCGCTTGAGTATATTAAAATATCATCTAGTCCCCGACGTTGTTAAACAACCTCTAATCCAAACAAGCCACTGAAACAGAACCAGTAAAACACCAGTGACCAAGCCCCACGCTAATTATATCATACAAATGCCCGACACCGAAAGAGATGATTTTATGTACAAGTTTAAGGCGAGAGAAAAATTGCTTTGCCATGTGTAAATAATTTTCGGCCGGGCTTTTTTTCACCTCACCAATTCCACGTTCGACTTGAAGCTGTGAAAACTGGAGGCTTCCATTGCAAACGTGCAGGGTCAATTTTGCGCGACCCTTTAATTTTCTCTTTTTCAAGACGCTTATTGTGTTGTTCGACGACTTGGTCCGTGAGGACGATAACCCAGTTTCCTTTCTATACAAACGGTTAGTTATCTGTTTCGAGCATACGGGGTGAAGGGTAGGGTCTGGTAACATACGTGGTACCTAAGCATATTGAACACGACTAGCGTCTCATGCACATCCTTCTCGGTCATGGATGTTAACACAGCAAGCTCGTTCTCACTCATGGACTCTCGACCCGGCTCTATGAGTAACTCCACGAGTGTTTCTCGCCAGTATTGCCGGTAACTTAGCAGACCCAGGTCACTGAGGGGCTTTTCTGGAGAGCCAAGCTTTCCTTCTCGCTTGCTGAGCTCATAACTGAAGGAAATAAGCAGTCGCCCGTAGCCGAGACGCTGGTATTGTGGTAAAGTCAAAATACAAGCGAGGTTATAACCTTCTGCGGAATCTTTTTCTTTGGAAAAATAGCCCACCAGATGGCAACCGGTCTCATCTCGAGTGGCCATGCAGTAGAATAGGAAAGGGTCGACGTCGTAGTAGAGTGTTTTATGGTCAAGGAAGAGCTTGCTAAGAAGACAAAGGTTGCGGCACCAGGTGCGCTGGCGTCGACCGTCCACTTCAAAGAATGATATATGATCATCACGATAGATCTCGTTCCCAGGGGGGTGCACAAGGGTACATTTCGCACGGTGGCGCTCAAAAGCGCGTTTGTTGTCGAAATAACTCAAGCAAAATTCATCAATGTAGATCATGTCGACATCTGAGAACGATGCAGGATAAGGAGAGAAGTACCACGGCTCAATGTCAAACTTGCCCATTTGTAGACGATTCAAGTTACGCACACGGTGAATTTCCGTGGGATTTTGGGTCATACTCCCGCTTGTACGCAATCGTTCGATTTCCTCTTCGCGTGACATTTTACCTTGTTCATGCTCCTCCTTGGTATCCGTGAAACTGACGCCGATCATATCAACATCTTCCAATTCGGGCTTAGGGGTCACGTCTGCAGAAATGGCTTCCGAATCTAAGACTGACAAATTTGCAGGCGTCTCGTCACGGTTTTCTTTCCCGCCTGCCTTAGACGGACGCTGTGCCTTACCAACATTGGTACTTTTGCCCGTCAAAAGATCAGGGGTTGCCGAAACCTCGCGGCTTCCGGCTCTTGCACGCTTCTGAGCATTCTTGCTTGGTGCTTTGTTACCAGGACCTGCTTTCTTCTTCTCTGGTTTTTCAGGCTGCGGCCACTCAACCTCGTGGGATAAATCAATCCTTGCGGAATCAATCCACTCTACAATTGTGTCAGCACGATCTTGCAATATAGATACTGACGCTAGACTTACCGTCGAGACGCTTATTGAAATCGACGTAATGGACGCTAGAGTCTGATTAGCACTCTTATGTAGGCACATTCCATGTCTATTTGAGACATACTAAAAGCTTGGACCATCTTTGCGTTGTCTGATAGACAAGATTTCGGCTTTTCTCAATTCTCCATCCTACCAAGCTATGTCAGTTTATAGTTCGATGCATGATATCAATCACGTGATTATATAAAATTTGAAGGGATTGAATAGCAACTAACCTTCTGAACCATAGCCTTAACACCGATTCTATCGTTCTGATTAGTGGATGCGACCGATAAAATAGATATCAAGGACACTATAAATAATTTCTCAGGGTATATTCAGCGACATACCGAATGGTATTGAGGGTGGCAAACCCCTTCTCAACGGGGTCCGGCGTTGCGGTTGCCTCCCCATGGGAATCTCTGACACCCATCGTGTCGGGGGAGTGATACTCGATCGATCTAACGGGTTTCTATAGATGGAGATACAATAGTGGAGGGAATACGCGATGCAGGCGGAGGGAGACGATACTGGAGGGGATGGAGGATTGTCCGTTGCGATGCTCGGAAGAGACCGCCTTTGAGGCTGTTTGCCTAAGGTTCCCAACCTGTGGTCATCTTATCATCCGTTTTTAGTAGCCCTGACAACCCGATATTGACAGTGACAGTCAGTCATAATGTGGTTCTTTTTCTGGTTGAGCATGCAAATGATGCTTCTACATTTCATTCAGTTTGTCTTGAGTATCCCCTTAATAAAATAGGCTTGAGCCAACAATAGAGCCACCGCATAAAGAGACAGTATGAGAAAACTTCCAGTAAAACCCGATACACACGCCATGTATGAAAACTTGCAGCAAATGTGGAAGAAGGCATAATTGGATTACATTTTGGAGTACAAAATTCAAGCACTAACCTCACAACTTCGGCATCAATGCCATCCGTTGACCATCCCCCCGGTCCCTGCAACGAGTTCATCAAGCTCCTCTTTTCGGGTCCGGTATACTTCTTGAGCTTCACGCTCTCTTCTCATGACAAAGGCCACGTCGTCCCGCAGCTTCTCTAGCCTCGTAGAAATGGCTGCCTCCTCAGAAATCTGCAAGTTACGGAATGCATCTAGCTCATCCTTTGACTTCTCCAAAGCAGCGCTGGCTTCAAGTATCTTAGTCCGTAGCATCTTCGCCCGGTTTTGATACCCACCGTAATGTAGCGCAAGCTTCTTCTCAAGTTTGTTTCCTCTCTCGGCTGTGGCAAGCAGAGAGGCTTGCACATTATCAAAAACACTAATCATGCGTTGCTCTTGTTGGTACTCGTCCTCTTCGTCGTCGGCATAATTGGAGAGACCTGGAAGAGCCTTCGAGTGTGTAGTTGTCCACTGTGCATCGAAGTTCTCTGTCCACTCCGGTTTCTTTTCATCGGTAGTGGCTTCAGTGACAATAGCCCTGCGAGCTGCTTCCATCAACGTGTCGTCAAACCGTTCCACCTTCCGTGCTTTGCCCTCTACCTTAGCACCGGGGACGGGGAATTTTCGAGCATCGTGGGCAATGAGCAAGGCAGCCTCCTTGGAGATCATACCGACAATCGGATCCGTCACTTGCGACGCACGTTCGACCAGCGCGTCTATATCTAGAACGCTTGGACGGGGCAGTGATCGCTGATAGACTTGTGATTGACGCTTTAATTCAGCCTGTGCTGCCTTTTCTCGCGCCTCTCTTTCCCTCCTGTCACGCTCCGCCATATCCTCTTCCCTATATTCCTCACTGACGGTTGGCTCTGCAGACTCTGAAGGAAGTTCTTCCAGTTCCCATTCGGTTTCTTTTGGTTTTGGCAGCGCAGAAAGCTTGCTGCGAATGCTTTGGCGCATAAAATTCTCGTGCATCCTGATCTCCTTCGGAGTGCTCCCAACAAGTTGTCCGCCTTCCATCTGATTCAAGGAGAAATGGTCACGGGGGGTTCGTAGAGGGGTCGCCCCCGGACCAACACCTCCACGCATAGGTGTCGCACCGACACCACCATTGGCCTGTCGGAAAGGCGTGGCCATAGGGTTCGGGGTGACAATCTCTTGGCGCCGTGGTGCAATACCATCAAAGCCGGTAGAAGATCCTCCCTCGTGCAAAGGTGTGTTCTCTCCTCCCAGCAATGATGATTGGGTTTCAGTAAGGGCTCTGATGTTCTTAATCTCATTGGCGATATGATCTTCCTCCGGCGCAGCGCGAGGAGTCCTGATCGGTGTCCCGCCAACGATTGCCGAATAATTTCCAAGCAATCCTCTTGTCATTTCTTCATCTCCAGCCATTTTGCTGGCCTTATCACCTGCCATACCCATCTTGATGATATCCTCCATTTCACTTTCACTAACCTGGGGGCTTGGTAGGACAAGAGCTCTTCTTTTGCTACTCTGCTCCGCCTCGCGGATCTTCTGCATTTGCCCAGCTCTTGCTGCTGCTGCAGAAGCAGCAGAATTGCCGTTCTTATCATTTTTCCTCTTCTTGCGCTCCGCCTCCTCGTCTTGGTCTCCTTTGCGCTTGTTGGCAAGCTGTTGCTTACGGGGGTCGAACATTTCGCGCTGTCTCTCATTCCTCGCTTCTTCCTCCATAGTATCGTAAAAACCAGGGGCTGCCGGCTTTTCGAATGGGATATCGGCATTGTAATCCATCTCACCCTTCTTTCGAGTGACAACCTTGATGTTGATACCAGCATTTTTGAGTTCACGACGCTTCTGAAGCACAGCAAGTCTCCGGGATTCTTCCAGCTGTCGTTCTCTAGCTTTTCTCTTTGCTTTCTTTCCTTGTGTATTCGCCAAACGAGCTCGAGCTTCACTCAGCATCTCCTTTTCGTCTTCGTCAAGGTCAATTGTATCCGGGCGAGCGGGCTTCGATTCAGGGTCGGGATCTAATTCGCCAGGCCTAGTTAAAGTTAGCGAAAAGGAATCCATAGCATAAGTACATATTAGCATACCGTAACCGTCTCACATCGTCCGCACTTGGTGCAGCGGTCTCCCCGCCCTCAGGACCTCCTAGACCGAACTCGTCGTTTTCACGAGCTTCCGCCTCATCCAACAATTTCTGGTAGCGCTCGAGACATTGAGTGGCCGTACGTCCAACTATTGGTGCAATCGTACGCCACTGAGTGGGCATCAACTTGGCCAAATGCAGTAGCTTCTCATCCTCCTCCCTCGACCACTCGACCTTCCGGATGCCGGGATCCAGCCATTCCACCCATCGGGCCTTGCATTGCTTAGGTGTTTTTCTGGCTAGAAGTGAGGATACTCGCGCCCACTGGTTGAGACCATACTTGGACACCTGTAAGATGTCATCTATTAGTGACCGCCCGATCACACCACAACAAGCTTCTTCAAATTCGTCTAGCGCGCATGTTAACTTACCGCCGCCCGAAGCACCTCATCTTCGATATTCGTCCTAAATACATGTGAGCCTTTGATCAATAGGAATATTGCAAGTCGCAATAGCTCTTACCAGACACCTCCTTTGACCACCGGCATGGTTGTTAAGATTCAGCAGCCGTCTTCAGACCAATACAATTATAGTATCGGTATGCGAGATTCTAAATAAAGACTTGAACTGAGCCCCCAGGGCTAGTGGCTAGAGACGTCAGTGCAGATGATAACCCGACGCGAGCGAAAAGCACGTCGCTGAGAAGTCAGTCTTCAAGTTGCCCGCGATAGCCGCGAAGAGCTTTAGCGCGGCAGACGCACTAGCATGTAATTTAATCGCCCCGCGATACGGTATTAGGTAAGCGGGTCCAGATTTTTGGCCGCAAATAATTCAGATTATCTACTAGCGCTAAAGGAAAAAGGAAAAGACTTCCCACTTTACAATTCGATATTGCAATCTAGTTGGTAAGGTCTATAAAATGTCTCCTTCCACAGATGCCCCCAGACAATTCAGCCAACCTTCCCGTAAGGGTAAAAAGGCGTGGCGAAAGAATGTGGATGTCACGGAGGTCCAAGAAGGTCTCCGGTTGCTGAAAGATGAGGAGATCAAAGGGTAAATATGACCTTACTCCCTTTCTCTCGATGCTTCAAAAGCTGATTTAATATTGAAGCGGTGTCCTGGCAGAGAAGCCTTCTGAAGAGCTGTTCACCTTCGATACCACTGGCTCGACAGAAATTCGCAAAGCATTCGAGAAAAAGCACAAGCCGCTGAAATCGGAAGAAATTATTGCCCAGCGGTCGGTCATCCCAGCGGTAGACACTCGCAAACGCAACAACTCCAAGGTGACAGATGGCGTTCTCGAACCGAAGACTAAGAAACACAAGAGCGACTGGGTTACCCGCAAGGATTGGCTGCGCTTAAAACAAGTCGCTAAAGAAGGCAAACCCATCAAAAAGGACGTAGGAGGTGAATTCTATGATCCCTGGGCTGATGCTGAAGATCCAACGCCTGTGGAAGATCCGCAATTTGATTTCTTGGAGAAACCGAAGCCGAAGGTTGCACCTGTAACGCTAAAGGAAGCCCCGATTTCACTTGCCGCAAATGGAAAAGCAATTCCGGCTGTCCGCACGCCGAACGCTGGCACAAGTTATAATCCAACCTTTGAGGACTGGGATGGTCTTCTACAGGAACAAGGAGCCAAGGAGGTAGAGGCAGAGAAAAAGCGCCTGGAGGAGGAGCGTAAAGAAGAAGAAAGACAGCGTCTGATTGCCGAGGCCAAGGATGACGATGGCGAGGTGAGGTCGGACGATGAAAGTGCCTGGGAAGGTTTCGAAAGCGAGTACGAGACTCCGGATTGGCTGAAGAAGAAACGTCCAGAGAGAAAGACGAAAGCACAAAGAAACAAGATTAAGCGACGTAAGGAGGCTGAAAGGCAAGCAAAATGGGAGGCACAGATGAAGAAGAAGGAAGAGCAGGTTGAGCAGGCAAAAGCTATTGCCGAGAAAATGAAGCAGCAAGAGCTTGAGCGCGCTGAGTCTTCCGACTCTGAGGGAGAAGGTGATGATACTGCTTTGCGACGAAAGCCTTTGGGTGGAAGGACATAGTACGTTTCCCCAGTTCTACTTGTATCTTATTCATTTACTAACCTCACACCAGTGCTCCCGAGCAAAAACTGGAGGTTGTTCTACCAGATGAACTGCAGGACTCACTGCGCTTGCTTAAGCCAGAGGGAAATCTGCTCGACGACCGATTCCGGACGTTAATCGTTCAAGGAAAGTTAGAATCTCGAAAGCCTGTTTCACAACCCAAGAAGGCAAAGAGAAAGCTGACGGAGAAATGGGGTCACAAGGATTTCAAGGTTCCAGGCCTGTAAATAGATTCCCTTTTCGTTTCCATGTTGATTTCTTTTCACATAGACTTCTATTGTATAATGAGGCGTTGCTAGATATAAAAAGTTACTATGCTTTCCAATACCCCGCATCGGGCATTAAAAGGCTGCTTATATTGTATAAACTAAAGCTTTTGTGTAGTTACTAAACTAATCTATACACCCTATAATTGGTGTTATAAGGGAGTAAATCAATGCTGATAAGCTGAGTACATATAGGGAAGTTATGGCCAGCCAAAAAAAGAAAAAAAAAAGAAAAGAAAACTGAGGACCGGAAGTGTTCGAGACTCCCAAGTGGGCCGTCCGAAAATTTAACTTTAGCGCAATTTATCGGATTTATCGTCGATTCTGGAAAGCTGCTCCTCCGCATCAAATATCTTTCTTATCCCCTCACATCGCATATCCAGAACCAGAGCACAATGCAATAAGATCCATTTGACCATTGGAATGGATGT
Organism: Aspergillus caelatus; assembly: GCF_009193585.1. NCBI lineage: Eukaryota > Fungi > Ascomycota > Eurotiomycetes > Eurotiales > Aspergillaceae > Aspergillus > Aspergillus caelatus. Next base: position 27,209 of record NW_022475479.1, read on the forward strand.
GAAAACCCTTTCCAGCAATTGGAAGAAACTCCAGGAGACGCTGAAAAAGAATCCCGTCTCCAGCTCTACAAAACGCAAGACATCGGAGCGGGAAGGCCAAAATGGTGTGGTAAAGAAGCGAAAAACGGAGACAGTCGAAGGGAAAACCAAACTTGAACAATCTCGTGTATTGAGAAAGAGGAAGAGAATGGCCGACAGTGCTGCTGATGGAGACAAGGATGGCGTTCAAGAAACCGTCGTGAAAACTATCTCCCGGAAGACTTCTACTACCTCGATTGCGCCGCGACCCGAAGTGAAGATTGCGAAGGTCAATGAGGGACGGTCACCGACGTTAGTATCTCTGCTGTCTCTCTGCCATATGTTTTAGTTCAACCGTTTGCTAATCCTGTGCTAGTGCGGAACTAGGTAAATATGTTGCGATGGACTGCGAGATGGTGGGAGTCGGCCCTAACCCCGACAACGACTCGGCTCTTGCACGTGTCAGTATTGTCAACTTCAACGGCGAACAAGTATATGACTCCTTTGTACGACCGAAAGAAATGGTCACGGATTGGCGAACACATGTGAGCGGCATATTACCGAAGCATATGGTGGAAGCCCGGTCCCTTGAACAAGTTCAAAAAGATGTTGCAGAGATCATGGATGGGCGAATACTCGTTGGGCATGCCTTACGGAACGATCTGGATGCACTTCTTCTAAGCCATCCCAAGCGCGACATTAGAGACACTAGCAAACACCCACCATATCGAAAGATTGCCGGGGGCGGTTCTCCCCGCTTGAAAATGTTGGCTTCAGAATTTTTAGGTCTGGATATTCAGAGCGGCGCTCATTCTAGTGTGGAGGATGCTAAGGCTACAATGCTCTTATATCGGCGAGATAAAGATGAATTCGAGAAGGAACACCTGAAGAAATGGCCGGTACGGGTAGTGGTTGAGAAGGAGAATGGAGATGACCAGAAGAAGAAGAAAAAGAAGAAGAAGAAGACGCGCAAGAGGTGATTAAGTTAAATACAAGCTTGTCTAATATACCCAAATTCTATGGCGTTTGATATCATCCAATCCCGACTACTTTGATCATAGATTCCCTGGTTGCATACTGTATCTCGAGCAAGCATATAGAATTGGAACGCTTTTATTACACATAATTGGTCCTTGGCATTTATCGACGTATTTTGTCTGAAGTTGAGATGTGAGAGACTACAGTGCTCATTTATACGTACAGTCGATCAGTCGATGCTCTGGGGTCGGAAATTTCCGCTCCCAACGGCATTTTAAATCACTTTACGCGGAGAACGCGACGCGTGTTCCAGTCTATTCCCATCCATCATCATCCAGCTCACAGAACAACATCCTGGATTGTTAACAAATCAGCTAACTTCCTTGTATTCGGTTCATTTACTTCTTGTTTGCACTAGTCAATTAGAATTAAGATCCAAACGCAACATGTTCGCTATCCAACCTCAGCAACAGTCCTCAGGATCAGAACACGCGAATTCGACAAAGACCGTTACTCCCAATATTCTTCCTTGTCGAATTCATTATGATGGTCCCGTTGGAACCCTGGGCCGCTACTGGAAGTCTGAATCTGATGAAAAAGGTCAGCGCTCCCATTAGCCTTCGAGTTCCAAAATACTGATTGGCGCAGATACAAACCTACAAACTGCCTACTTCCGCGGCCGTAAGCTGCGAGGCCGACGTGTTGCGATTCCAGAGGGTTACGAAGGTGAGTAATTATATGCCTGTTGTAAATCCTACAGACTAACAACCCAACTCAGGGATTGTTGCGCTCCCAACAGAGCGTGTGATGCCACCGACCCAACGCAACGCAAACTCTACGATCAGCGAGGAAACGGAACAGGAAGAGCCAGTCAAGATCCTGGAGAAACAAGCTACTTTCAATGAATATGTGGTGTGGGGTCACGAACTGACCCCTGCGGCGGACGACTCCTTCGTCAAGGGAGTTGAAGAGTGGCTGAAACTGGCTGAAGCGGTGGGTCAAAACATTCTTTCCCCCCTTACTCTTTTCAATCTTGTGCGTTTGCGTGTTCGAGGACTGATCACGAGTAGATGCATTGCCAGCCTAATGACGAAAAGAAGTCTTCATGAACTCGGCCCTGGTTTATCTGTGGACATCCTACGCGACGAAACCATTTTGGTATATAGACACTTCCCTGTTGAACACGACTCTGGTCTTTACAGGGTACTCTCCTTAGAGAAATTGCAGCGGCGCCTGACAAGATGCGGCCGCACTTGTTTGACACGTTGGCCAGCCGTCGCACATTGACATCCTCATATCACCATGGTGATCTATGGTGAATGGTGCTTGACGCATGATCATCTATCAATGGTGAAATATCCGCGATCCTGCTTATGACCGCCATGAGGATTTCAATCCGGCTAGAAATATGCCTCCATCCAATTTCTACGTACAGAAGCACTTATTGGCGGCTCGGTTCCTTGCTTTGCTTTCTCTAGCGTGCGCGGCATCATTCTATTACGACGTGCTGTCCGGGAGCCACATACAGTGTCAAAAGAGACTATACTGCTAGCATATAGACAAATCATATACTTTCCAAGATCGAAGCGTGCATTGCCTGGTTGAATCATTGAATATTCGCCCTTCTGGTGAAGAGCTATATACTGTAAGAGATATAGCCAGGGTTCTCTATTCCACAAGACCAAAAGATCACATAAATCTGAATCGTAGATTCAGATGCCCTGAGTTGCACCTATCTAGCTTCCTGCCGTTACATAGATCGATCACAGTATTGATAACACCTTGATAAGTATTGACCGCCCACTATTCTGCCGGGCACGTATTAAAGATACGGGGTAAATTTAAGCAAGATCAACCTTCAACTTTTTGATACCCCACACAATCATGCAAGCCGGCAACGATACTAAAGTGGTACCCGAAGCACTGATCTCGAAGTTTGAGATCAGCAGGTTGCTCAGGCAAGGTTCGAACTCCCTGAATTATTACAAGTGGCTATTGTCAATACCTTAGTAACTAAGAAAGCTATACATAGATCAAAGTGGCCGCCGCATCGCTCTCCTCGGAACAATCGAAGGAAAACAAGGCATTCTCATAGCCGAACGAGCCGCCTTCGCTACCGAATCCCTCGAGGTATTGAAGGCGTTCCACTCTGCAATTACCCGTGTAAACAACCTGGGTGATAATGACATCTACCGCTGGTACCTAGCATCGTCAGGTGTGGACAGTGAGGGCCACCAATCTGCCGACCTCAAACTGAACCTCATCTGGCCGTGCACCGAGCAGCATATCAAGAAGTACTCCGATCAGGTTCTGCGCATGGTGACCGAAACACCTGAGATTTACCGGTACTATATCCGGCCGTATATGAGTGCCAAGCGGGAGGAGGGCCGGTTGAATTGGGTATTTAACATCCTTGAGGGCCGAACGGAACAGGAAGATGTTATTCTTCGGGACCAGGGTCACGGTCCCGAGGATGGGTTCCTGATGCTTCCTGATCTTAACTGGGATCGGAAAACGATGGGCTCGTTGCATCTGCTGGCTCTTGTGCAGCGGAGGGATATCTGGAGCTTACGAGATTTGAAGAAGAAACATATCCCTTGGTTAAAGTATTTGCGTCAACGGTTGCTAGAGGGTACAGCGAATATGTATCCGGATTTGGATCTGGATCAGCTCAAGCTTTATGTGCACTGTAAGTGGTATCATGTAGGTATCCTGAGGGGACAATAACTGACAGTCATCAGACCAACCGACATATTATCACTTCCACGTTCACATTGTTAATGTCATGCTGGAAGCTGGCACTACGCAGGCTACGGGCAAAGCGTTTGGGTTGGAGAACCTTATTTCTCAGTTGGAGACCATCTCTGGCGACGAGGAAGCGAGTATGGCCGATGTCAGCCTGTCTTATTTCCTTGGGGAAGCCAGTGAGCTGTGGACCGATATCTATGAACCGTTGAAACGGGGAGTGAAGCCATTGCAGAACTAGAACTGTGCTTAGCTATAGACAGGAAGACCATAGACATGGTTATGACTGATATGAACTTATGACAGAGACATATTCCCATGAAATTATCTGCATGAATTCTCTGCGAAATAAATCATATTTACATAAACATAACTGACAGGCCCATGTGATCAATATATTGACTGGGCCAAACCAGGTCCGTAAACATTTAAGGCCGTCACATGTCATGTCATTGACTGGAAGGCGGAAACCCCGATTTAATTAGTACTATATAAATAAATTTAACTGCGACCCCGCAGATCAGCTCCAACCCCTCACTAACAACATTTTACTAACTCCGTCACTCCACTTTGACCTCAGAAACCTACCGTTTCATACCATTTCACATCAAAAACTCTGTGTTAATATATCCAAGGAAAGAACCGATAAGCAAGATGACAGACCATGTAGATGTCCCAGAAACCAACAAGGCCTTCGTGCCCCTCGGTATATAATACCCCACTCCAAGCCAGCAGAGGAAGGCAAGAAGACACCAACTGACCCAATGGACACAGAAAACAACCCAGAAGTGATGTCGCACTTAGTCCACCAGCTCGGTCTCCCACCAACCCTAGGCTTCACAGACGTATACTCAATCGACGAGCCAGACCTCCTAGCCTTCGTTCCCCGTCCCTCGCACGCCCTCCTCCTCGTCTTCCCCGTCTCCAAAACCTACGAATCATCCCGCGTATCCGAAGATAGCAAACTCGCCGACTATAATGGCTCGGGACCCTCGGAACCGGTCATGTGGTTTAAACAGACGATCCGGAACGCTTGCGGTTTGATCGGATTGCTGCACGCTGTGTCCAATGGAGAGGCTCGGAAACAGGTTCTTCCTGGATCGGATTTGGATGGTCTTCTGCGGGATGCAGAGCCCCTTGGTCCTATTGACAGAGCTAATCTGTTGTATGAGAGCAAGGCACTGGAGAGCGCTCATGCTGATGCGGCGAAGTTGGGTGATACTACGGCCCCCCAGGCAGAGGATTCCGTTGACTTGCACTTTGTGGCATTTGTGAAGGGAGTTGATGGAAAGTTATGGGAGTTGGACGGGAGGAGGAAGGGCCCGTTGGAAAGGGGGAAGTTGGATGAGAATGAAGATGCATTGAGCGAGAAGGCGCTTAACTTGGGAGTTAGGAGATTCTTGAAGACTGAGGCTCAGGGTGGTAACCCGGATTTGAGGTTCAGTTTGGTCAGCTTGGGGCCTGTTTTTGATTAAGGGACATGTTAAATGTATCTTTTCGTTTGTGTATACATATTCGAATAGGTGTTTGGGAGTTTACATATGCTGGGTTTGCTCAGACTAGAGTAGCTCAGGTGAAGACAATGGCCAGGTATCTACGGTGTATGTAGTGTCAACGTATGTAACGATAGAAGTCATTCATGGCTCTATAATTATCCTATGTATAACAGAGATGTCAAGAAAGGAAATCTGGTATCTAAACATACATCATAAACCAATTCAGATCAACTCAAGCTCGCATCTTTTTCATGGACCCACCATTCCTCCGAGTTGAACTTCAGGGCTTCATCTCCACAGGCCCACCATCCGGCAGTCAAATTACGTGCGAATACCTCTAAGGCGGAATAAGTTGTGCGATCTTCCGACTTAGGAGAAGGAGAAGCATCGTCAAAGAAAACTTTCTCAAAAATCTCCTTTAAGTTCGGCTTCCGGGAATGCACATCTGGAACAGCAGCGATGAACCTCCTAGTGACGACACCGCCACCACTTTTCTCCGATGAACCAGCCGGCAGTTGGGGACTGTTCCTCCTCCCTATGACCAGAACTTCATAAGGTTTCCGCCAGAGACCATCTATCGGTGTGATAGGATCCCCGTTTGTCGTGGTCTTGATCCAAATCCATTCCTCGCAGACGGAAAGACCTGCGCCTTGGATAGCATCATAGGCTGTTCTCCGCGCTTTTGCAGAGTTGGTAATCCATATGGCTGCTATAGAGTTTTGGGTCTGTGGCTCGGGCGGCTTTGGGGCCGATATACGATCATCAGAAGTGCCGCAACGGAAGATGCGATGACTGTCTTGCAAGTGCACCCTGAGGATATCTCGAATACGCTGCGTCAGTAGATCACCCTCGAGATAGTGCTGCGTATGGTAATGTCCGCTGCGTCGAACAGATCTATTCACCCATGGTGGATCAAGAAGGATTAAATCGAATTTCCGGTCTTGAGAGAGACCAGGTATAGGGTCTGGGAATCTGTTGGGCTTCGTGGCAGACTGTGATATAGGTAGTTTGCAAAGTAAGAAGCTCGATAGTGGTGGTATATAGTACGTATGGTTATAGTGTTGCGCGCACTTGGTCTCAGTTGAGTCGTCGCGCCTTTCCAATACGCAACCAGCTCTCACCGTTGCATGGTCAAAGGACGTATTTCTGACGACAAGATTGCAAAGGCCCGACATGGAGTCGAACAAATTCAACCCAGGCGAGAGGATCAAAGGCGGATTGACCAGGTATGGGTTCTGAGGCACGCCCCGTAGCTTGGTCGACTTTTCAGGAACGGTTGAATCCGTGTAGTCCTCGACTGGGAACCGGCAGTCATCATTCCCACTGGACTCTTGACTTTTTCGACTTCTTTTCCCTAGAGACACATTTCCTTCGGGGCAACGAGCAGCACAATTCCGTCCAGAGTCAGGTGGTAAGGTCCTTCTTTCAAAACACCACTCATCACCCCCGAGACTCACCCGAATTTCATGCAGCGCCTCTCTCACCAAAGGCGAAATAGCATCATAGATTTCTCGCTCCGAAACAGGAATCCTTTGTAGGACTTTTGCCCTCGCGACATCCGTTTTGGGCTCCGTAGATCCAGGGTAAGGGTCTTTTAGGGGTGTTGACGATAAGATATGCCTTAGACAGACCTGTGTGCTCGAGATTAGCTCTGAAGAGTCTGATGATGACTCCTGTTGGATTGGTGAAAAATCCTGAGCGAGAGCAATGGACGTGGGAATGTCAAGAAGAAAGACTGTGCTCTGAGAGTTTTGATAGAGAATTGAGGATCGAGTCATTGCTGATTGCTAACTGTTTTGTGGCTTCGCAACGCCACTGTTCTTGGGGAATATCGGAGAAGTAGCGATGAGGATGGGGATTTGCACGGATCGTCCCAGGAAAATGTCTGACAGACAATTCTCCAATCCTTGATATATATATGTTCCCCAGGGCTAAGAAAGAAAGCTAAACGCGTATTGAACTACAAGCACGGGAAATAAAATATGAATATGTTGTCTATTTTTAGATAATATGGATTCCTAACGAGATACAGGCGACGCTGGTCAAACATTCACAAAAGCTTCGTATCGAGACTATCAAGGAAATTCGTCACATCGCCAGCAGTCTAAACCCACTGCAAGATTGAGACCACAAGAAATACAGGACTTTGAGTGATAGAAAAACAACAACAGAAACAGCAAGAACAACGACAACTCTCCTTGTATCCAACACAACTATGGTTGAAGAAACACGGCTTGAAACTCGGTGGTTCGCACCACTTGATGCTATATTGACAAATGTGACACCACCATGCTCTTTAAAGATGAGATAAAAACGAAAATGAAAATGGAAATAAAAATCAACAACACTTTTCCCTCTGTCGTCTCTCCTTTCCCCCTCTTCCAAGACGATCCAGCGTCAGTCTAGGTGAGATAAGGGTCATTTCATACATATAACCATACTACTCCGTATCCGGAAAAGTAGCAAAAAGTGGAATGAAAAAAATGTTAACTTTATACATAAAGTTGAAACAAAGTTGGATTACAAGGTCATATGCGAACCTCAGCGCTAATGAAAGATGATGTTAGCTTCTGTACGAGGCAGCCGCTGCTCACATATAGAATAGGAACCACTTACACGTCCACGTCGTCCCCCAGCAGACTGTCCTTGGGCAGGTTGCTGGAAATTAAATTGAGGAGGATACTGATACATCTGAGCCGTGTTCATAACAGGGCTAAACTGCTGGGGGCCAAATCCGGACTGATTAAGCATGGAGCCTGGAGGGCTCATCTGCGTAGCTCCAGACAAGGGGGTAGCCTGAGCCTGCATGCCTCGAAGGTTGTCCACTGAGGGAGATCCGCCCGGATATCCAAAATTAGCGTTACCCAGGTTCGGATAAACTCCACCAGGTGAGACGCCGCGAGATTGCGCAGCCAAATAAGCCTGGTACTGCGCCTGTTGAAGTGGCAACAAAGGATCTTGACCGAAGCCAGAGCCGTTCATTCCCGAGGCACCGTTCAAAGAATTGATCGTACCTGTCGAGCCCAGACCATTCACCCCATTGATAGTATAAGGATCAAAAGACGCAACACTCGACTGCTGATCGGCCCGGGCATTATCTAAGTTTTGAGAAAGCATAGCGGGAACGAACTGCCCGTTGTACTGCCTGTCCACGGATGACTGAGAAGGATAATTCGAAGGCGCAGGCCGAGAGGCGGGACGCTGGTGTTGTTTCTCTGAGTTATCCCGTCCATGATGGTTATCCCGGGCACCACCACGAGAAGAAAGGCCGACCTCATCCATTAGTCGCTTATACCCTTGGCTTGGTGTGGCCTTTAGCTTGGTGAGAACTTTCGACACGTTCTTCACAACCTCTGCACGCATGGATTCATCGAAAAATGGCGTAGTCAGAACCTTGAAAATCAAGGTTGCCCCTGATGTTTGATCGCTCAGAATCTTCTCCAAGACCTCATCACCAGGGCTGAAGAAAAGTGCCTTCAACACTATTTCACGGGCATCGGGCTCATTGCGTTGGTTAATAACCTTTAGAACCGTTAAATAGGCAACTTTATGGGTGCAGAGATGCACCAAATGCGGCACAAGTCTTGGGGCCAGCACAGTTCGCCGGCGAGGGAAAGTGCAGGTGTCGAGGAACCATGTGAGCAAAAGCGCACCGTTAGCATTTGTCGCGAGCTGCACGCTGTGAAGAGAGATTGCGGCCGCAAGCATGCGCTGCTGATCCTTGGTGGCGTGGTGACTTTCAAGGCAGGCTCTCATCGCGCGAGCTCCGAACCGACCTTGGGAGACCTCCCACATACGGCTCAGCATAGTCTCAAAAATGAAGTCATTAAACGAGGCGCCAAAGCGAAGACAACATTGTAAAACGTAGTTTCCGTACTGATCAAGGAAAAGCGGGACGGTGTACGGGCGGAGCGCATCCACAATCATCTTCTTCTGATCTGGACTCTGAGCGACGTCAATGATCTTCTGCGCAGCCCAAGTACCATTCTTATGAACACCAATCTCAGCGAGGTGTGGTGCGATTTGAACAAGCATTTGCTCTTTGATCGGTTCAGAGCAGAACTCAAAAAGCTTTTGCACTACAGTGTTGCCCAAGTAGTCAGAGGAAAGCTCTGCAATCTCCGGTAGCATCGAGATCGCAGTCTCTTCGATTTCCTGGACCGAGCATGCACCGTTATCGATTCTCTTGCGAATATCGCGAAGACGTGGAGCATCAAACATCCTGGTCTGACTAGGCTCAGGGATGGGAGGGATCTCGTCTTCAAATGCCTGATAAGCGATGGCCTGCTGGATACTTGCAGTTATATTAAGCATATCTTCGTCACTAGCACCAAACTCCTTGACAATCTGCACCATCTCTGGCTGGAGCTCAGGAAGGGGAGGTATCTGCGGAACAGCAGTCACGGAATCAGAGCTTTCCACGCCATCAGCGGCGGTCGACTTAGCGTTGGGATCAGGGGTGGGAGAAGACTGGATGCCGTTAACCCCAGGAGTCCCGGATGCAGAGGTGCCAGGAACTTTGGCATATCCAATTCGGACTGGGCCTGCACCAGGGAAAATCTCCGTGCCATTGAGTATCGATTTGGCCTGAACAGCGCTTTCCACACGCTCAAAATTAACGAACCCACAGTTCTTGTGCGTCAGCACCCGAGTGGATTCGATTTTGCCGTATCTGCTAAAAATGGCTGCCAAAGAAGTGATTGTAGTAGAAACCGGAATGCTGCCAATCCATAAGGCACGAGTCGGGCCATCCTGGTTATTCTCATCAACCAAATCACCTTGCCGCATGCCCAGATTAGGCGCGCCACTTCCGCCCAGATGCATCATCTGCACAGCCTCCGACAATTCATCATACTCTCCACTCTCCGCAATATTCAAATCTGCGGCGCTAAAACTGTTCTCAAGGCGCGAAGGAGTGGCTAGATAGTTGCGAATCGAGGATCGCTGAGGAGGGGCCTCGAGGATTCCGGCAGTCCTCGCCCGCGGCCGGTTGACGGAGGCGTGGTTAGCAAATGCCTGGACAGCCAAATTGTGTTGATGGATCTGAGCCTGGGTAGCAGCCAGTTGGGCAGCAGTTGCTGCGGCTGAGGGTGTAACAGTACCTGAAGGAACCTGCGAGTAACGGCTCTCGTACTCAAGGTCTTCATCGTCTGCGTACTTTTCCTTAGCATTCACAGAATATGACCGAAACCTATTGTTGTTTTTCATCATAGCTAATTCCGCCAGCAACGGTGGCAGAGTAGACGCTTGCTGCTGTTGATGTTGCTGTTGTTGCTGCTGTTGGAGGAGCATGTCCACCGAGGGTCGCACAAGACTGGCTCGTGCTTGCTGCGGGGTTTCGGCTAGACCCAGGTAGTCCAGGGTCTTGACATCGGTGTCCGTGAGTCCATCTCTCGAAAAGGACGAATGGCTAGGAGAAGTAGGCCCCTCAGAAGATCGGATACTCGTGAGAGTGGTCGCCCGGTCGCGCCCCGTAGCCCAACTAGTAGAGAACAAGGATGGTCCAAACGGGCTAGACGACCCGAGGAAGTTTGCCCTCTGTGGCATCGAACCAGCTCGGAGACGCGACAGAGAGCCTGTGCCCCTAGCAGGAGCAACAGGAGCAACAGGAGCAACAGGGGCAGCAGTCGCACCTGTGTCGATACCAGAAACTCCAGAGGGGCGAAAGGGGCTAGTCGACGGCGTGGGCCGAGAAGTTTGAGACATAAAAGATTGTTGAAGGCTTGCCTCATTCAGCGCACCAACGGGTGAAAATCTTGAGGGCACCGTGCCAGCTCTAGCTCTCCGTGCAGGGCTATTGATTGAACCACTTGAAGTGGGCACCAGGTCAGGGAAACCCTCTTGGCTCGGGGACTCGGGGATGTTTTCGCGAAGCGGGGTAGAATGGCCACTGGTAGGGGGACCCCAGATACTTGGAGAGACGCCTTCCTCCGCCTGGATCTCTCGTGCTCTAGTAAAGCGAAAGGAGCGAGTCAATGGCACAATTCCAATAAAGCGATATCAACAGGGGTATACTACCAACCTTTTCGAGTATAGGCGAGCTCCAAGGTCATGGGAAGGGGATCCAGCCCCTAGCCTCGCAGTTCCGATCGACCCTGCAGCACCATTTAGGCCGCTTGGTCCAAAAGGTGACTTGACAGCGGCGGCAGCGGACAAATCGCTCGGGGAGCTGCGTCCCGTAGATGTCCCAGACATCGGTTGAGTGGTGGGAATATAGTTGAGGTTCATATGGCCCTCAGGTCGTGAAACAGGTAGCATTATAGATTATTTCCCTCCGCCTTTGGAAAAGGCAGGCACCAGAATTCCCAGATTATAATTTTCCTATGGAGCAATAGATGATGTTGGAAGGATGAAATCCAGTTCAGTCGGAGACGTTCCCGAAAAGAACCATGTGTTGATCGTACAATTCTTCGACAGCTATAAAATGCCTGGTGGAGTATAAGCACCAATTGATATCACCGGAGATGTTCATGAACTCACTGCTTGATCCGAGGGAACTCCAGTTAACAAGCGCTCAGTGTGTCGGACCGGTGTGTGAAAGGTGTTCGTAGCGGGGTCAACCGGAGGGCTTGGTCAAAATAATACGTAAGCTAGAACAGAGGCAATTAACACCCAGAAAGCGGAAGAGGCAATATCAATTCTGCGCAGAAATCTGTCCGTTATGCATCGATGCCGACCACTGGTAGATGATGATAATCTTGGCTAGTGTTCAGATCCAACTGCCACGATCCACCTAACAATAAGATCCCCAGAGTAATAATTATCGCTAGGCGACCAAGGCCCACCCGAAAAGACCACAAGGGACACGAGCAAGACGTCTCGAATAGATGATCGGGAGAGGGCGAAGGTGGAAGAAAGCAACGGTTCGCAAGTTTGCGGATCGAAAGGACCAAGTTGATTTGAACGGGTGGCTGGAAAATAAACTGCGCGGTTTCCGGCCAGATGCGTCAAAAAAGATATAGTGACAGTAAAGAAAAGGACCGAAGAGTGCAAAACAAATAGAATAAAAGTGAATAATATTCTAATTGAAAGAGGAGAGGAAATGAAGAAATATTATTTTTTTGGGAGGGGGGGGGGGAAAGAAAAGAAAACGATATTGTAAGAAAAATGGTGAGGATGGAAAATAAAGAAGACGCAGGCAAGTCGTGGTAAGCGTAAGGTACGGTCTCGAAGAGCTGATGGGAAGGGGAAAAGAGTTGGAAAGAGACTTCGACAGTGCGAAAGGGAAGGCGGTTGGTTCTTTTGCCGGATCCCCGGGGCAAGGAAATGTCATATTACTGTTACTATGGTTGGTCACCGGTTTACCGCTAGGAAGATAGTATTCAAAGGGAACCGGCAATACTACTACTAGATTTGATAGAATGTCATTCATCTTTTGCTTATAGTAGATTCTTTTTCTTCTAACATCGGATTGCAATTTTTATCTGAGAGACTTGCTTTCACATGGGATATATTGATGCTTTAACATCAGGTATCTATCCTTGTAATTCTCTTCGTTAGGTAGGCGCACGAGTCAACGTCCCCAACGGCTCCATTGGTTCCATCCATAGATCTTGCCGAACCAAATTCTGGAAGAGGACAAAATAACGCATTCGTTGCGGTCTGTCATACCCTCTCTCTCTCTCTCTCTCTCCCCCCTTTCCTTCTTGTTTTTTTTTTTCCGTTTTCATTATTTTTTAGTCTTCTTCCCCCTTGTTTTTTCGGTCTCATCTTTATCTTCCTTTGGGGGTGTCGTCTTAAACCAACTATCTATGCCTTTGGGACAGAGTACCTGTGACACTCAAAGGACATACATGGCTGCCATAATACCTCTCCACTCCTCGGAAATGTTTGAGACATGAACATTTGTCCGGTCATGTGGCGTCTGAGCTCCAATACATTGTATTCACTGGGCAATGGGTCAATTATAGGAACATATTTAAATTTTTCATTAGCTTAAACAATGACATCCATCCCTTGCCCTGATGATTGGGGTTTCTCATGATGCCATGATGGACATATGTACATATACTGGCCATATAATTCGAATTCAAGGATAGGGTTCATAGGATGAGCCCTTGAGAATTGTAACGCAGGACATATTTAAGGCCATGTTAATTTTCAACCCTGGGAGCGCTGAGTAAAGTGTGAGCTAGTTTGTATTAGTCCCATCTGATTGACAGCCCTGAAACATGCTAAACCCCGCGTTCCACTGATCTATCTCCTGTTTGGCAATGGAGTCTTGCTTGCTGACATGATGCAGGTGTTACAGGTGCTGTAAGTACAGGTGATTGGACCCATTGATTGGCGTCCTGTGGCATGGTACAGTGTGTGAGAAGGAGAGTGGTTAGTGTTCAGTGGGTTTCTTGGAGGTTAATAGCTGATCTTTCACATCCCTGATACACGCCCACACACATATGCTTTGTGACAAGCCCCCTCCCCTCCCTCCTTCATCGTCACCAGCCCACAAGTGAGTGCATACCATAGTACTCCGTATGAAGCCAAACACTAGAGGCCCAATTACATATAATTATAGTAGAATAACAATGAGCGCGAGTCGCCCCAGGAGGTGGCCGTTGTTGAGGAACAGTTAAAGCGCGCAGCAAATCAAAGTATATTGAGGTACATCATAAGTTTTACGTAGAATGAAAATTCATACCAGTGCCTTTGGAAAGCACTAGATAAAGAGCAGAATGAAAGTAGAATGAATCAAAGGGAGGGAGAAGCGGAGAAAGGGGTTGCAAAAAAGGAATAACAAGACCGAGATTCGAACTCATGCACCCGAAGGGATTGTATAACTATCTCTGGTTAGGGAGTAGCTGTGCTTGCCCCCAAGCTTCTTTCAACACCGATCCAGGCTTATCAGCGAGATCCTACATAAGGTATATTCTCACATTGTGCCAACCCACCCATGAACCATTTAAGTATCTATCTCACTAAGGCGGACCCGGTTTCTCTGAAGCAGATCTTTAGCCACACTGTATTCCGTACGTCGGCCCCCTACCGCTTATCATGGCAAAGCAGTCCACTGAGTTTACCCTTCTTCACTTTTAGTTACTTTACGCGCCTTTTTCCGTTTTCCTTTTTGGCGTTTACAGCGCCCGCCCGTCATAACTCCGCAAACCCAACAAGCCTCTGACATTTATGATAACAAGCTCTGCGGAATTTTTTAATCAATCGGAACGGAACGCCACGCCGGATTCTGTCATATCTGTTTTCTTCGGACGGATATCTGTGGCCAGTTTTTGAACCAAGCCATTGTCGCGTCCTCCGCTAGATTCCCAAGTTACACAGAAAATGGCGGATGATAATGTCGGCCAATCTTCCGCAGAAGAGGAGATGCCAGTGGTGTCCCTCATTGAGGGACGATCAAAACGAAGCACAGCAGGACGCCACATGTCTGCCCTTCTCAATGCAGAAGCCGATGATGACCTCGCTCTTCTATTTGAGGAAGTCGATGATGATAACGAGTTCTCCGTCAATGCAGAGGAGGAAGGGGGAGAGGAGGACGATATGGGCCTAGACTCATCTTCGGACGAGGAGGACCAAGGGCCCAATGCTCGGTCTGATGACTACGAAGGGGAAACGCAACTACAAAAGGAAGAGAAGGCAGAAAAGAAAAAGCGAAGGGCCCAGCAAGATCTTCGATTTAAAATAACAAGCAAAAAAGTTAAGATAGATCCTACCGCCGTGTCCGCAGTACCCGCCCCCCCTCGACCAAAGAAGAAGTCGGAGCGTATTTCATGGATTCCTACGCCGGAGGAGGGGCCCACACGATCATCCTCACGTCGCCAAACGATGCAGAACAAGGAACTTACGCATGCACGACTTAAGGATAGTGAGGAGAAGCGCATTCGACTCATAGCGACTATGGAGGAAGCGGCGAAAAGAAAGGCGCACTTGAAGCCCAAGGAGATGACACAAGCCGAGCGCCTTGCCGAAGCTGAAAGGGTTGAAAGACAGAATAGCAAGAGCCTCAATCGATGGGAGGAGATGGAAAGGAGAAAAGCGGAAGAAAGAAAAGCCAAAATCGAGGCCCTTCAAAACCGTCGTCTCGAAGGTCCTGTTATGTCTTACTGGAGTGGTGTAGCTACCTGGGTTGATGGTCGCTTGACGCGCCTCGGCAAGGTCGACATTACACCGAAGCTTGAAAAGGAGGATAATACGCGTAAGAAAAGTAAGAAGTCGGACAAGGAGGGGAAAACTACGACAGAACAAAAGCCTGCAGATGTCTCTACTACCAGTCCTGCCACGACACAGCCCGTACCCCCAACCATTTCTGAAAGTGCTGCAGGACCAGTCACATCTGGTGGGGAGAATACGTCGAAAGAAACACAAGACCCTACACTAACCGAGAAAACGGACCCTCTCCCCGTGCAGGGGAGTGACGCGAAACCCGAAAGTACAAGTGTTACTGCCACGGGCGACTCTACAGTCTCGACTCCTTCGCTTGCTCGATCTCCTAAACCCGTGTCCGATGACGCGCAAACCATCGAACCAACTGCAGATGCAGGGTCACAAATGGAGGGAACGGGACTGCCAAAGAAGACACCTGAGGACAAAGCTACAGAAAATGTGCCAGAAAGCGAACAAGCGTCAGAAAGCCGCGTCGAGTCGAAGCCTGAAGAAGCTGCAAAAGATCCAGTTCCAGGTACAGAAGATAAACAGATGTTAGATGATGTCCCGACCCCGAAACTTGAGTCACAGGAACAGGGGCAGGAGCAGAAGAATCAAGATCCGACGCCCCCGGAAGGGAATGGCATCGCTATATCGAAGGAACCAGCTGCCGAATCCACAACGACTCAACCAGCGCCTGACACAGTTACAGCCCCTCAGGCTGTTTCACCCCCCTCTAGTGTTGCTGCTGCCCCGGATGCACCCACTGCGCCTGTACCGCCCAATCAAGAAGGAGAGGTGACTGCGGCGATTCAACAGGAACAGGTAGCTCCGGAGGTACAACTAGTTCAGCCAGTTGCTACAGACGGGGAGGTGCCACAGCCCCAAATTCCACAGCATCCGCCAGTCATCGAACACGCTGGGAGGACTCTCACAGTGTTGGAGAATTTTGATGACAAGACTGCCCAGAGCCGCGAGTTCAGCATCTATTTCAATGCAAAGAAGCCACCAAGGCTTGCCAGTATGTAGCGGGCCCGTTTTCTATCCATCTTATTTCCAAAGTTTGCTTACATCCTGAATAGAGATTTCTTCGTCACTCTGCGTCATCACATCCCTTCCGTCGCGCTATCGGGACCCCGAAACAGCTCTTCCTTTTGCGAATGCATACGCATACAATGAAATCCGAAATACCGTCGCTCAGAAGTACGCCTGGAGCACTATGCTCGGATGCTACGTGGGCCCCGCCGGGGTTGCTGCACGGGGTGTCCCCGAGCGCTTTCTGGATCCGAAGGCTCCGCCGCCGGAGAAAGTGAGTGAGAAGAAGGACAGCAATGGTGATGGTGAGCCTGCCGAGGGCAACAAGGATAAAGCAGGTGAGATAAAAACTTCTGACTGTACTACCAACGCGTCTACTCCAGCTGCAGCTGCAGCTACTACACCTACACCTGCACCTGCACCTACAGCAGCAACGGAAACTGGAACGGGCGATCCTATGGAAGTTGATAAATGATAAACAAGCAACAGGAACCCAGGAGGCTGTGTTGCTTAGATACTTGTATTATATTGTGATACCCAGGATAAAATAACGAATTTCTACTACAGTCCCTTTGTCTAAGTACATACGTCGTTCAGTAGGTTTATAGCGACGGTCTGTTTTGCTCGACCAGGGCAGTTCCCTACACTGTTCAACAAGCCTGCCCAGTCTACTCCGTACATGCAATTAAAAAAAAGTGGTCAAAGCATCAAAAAACGACAAGGCTGAGATTCGTACTCAGGCCCCCAAAGGGATTGCATAATTATCCTGTAAGGGAGTAGCAGGAGGTTATTTTGAGAGGTCAATCCGCATTCGTCTTTTGCCATCGTCGATTGCCTCTCGTTCGTTTTACTTTTCACTGTTTTGGTAAAACTATGCTTCTTGTACCTACCTCTCCCTCAGCTGATATACACTGGTCTATGTGCTGGCTAGTCATAATCCAAAGCTTAGCCTCTACTATCTAGTACTGTATGCCCTCTAGCCATAGTCCTTGCTACTAACATGATCTTCTAACCCATGCAGTTGATTTCTTTGCTTAGATATCGCTGGGGTAATATCTAAGTCATTTCACTTTGTGGGTTTCGGCCACCAGAAACTGCCTTTCTACTTGAGAATTACTTTAATACTAATCTTTGCTCATTCGTCGAGAGATGGTTGTGGCTATTATTAAAAGATAAAGTTTGAGATAAAAGAAAACGTAAAGAAAGAGCTTGACCTTGCAGTCCAGAACGACAATCATCTAGTCTCAACGAAACTTCGCAGCTTGTCAAATCTACTAATGTACGTTCATTGATGACGAGATGTTCACGCCAGCCAAGTATCAATCGTGGTCTGTTGAGTGGCTTTGGATATCCAGACAGAAGTGAGCTGTCCGATCAAGACTACCGAATTCGCTATCCTCGTTTACATATAGTATCCTTACTCGCCCAGAAAAAAAAAAAAAAAAAAAAAGAGAGAGAGAGAGGACGGATGGGTTTAACTCTTGTGATTGCTCATCTGTTCCAAAGTGGTTATAGTAGGGTTAAAGCTGTGCTTCGTTCGTGTAAGTTTATTTGAAGATTAAATTCCGTGCTATTGCGATATTAAACTGCGGTATGATGACAGTGCCAAAATGGCCGCATGCAGATGCAGAATGAACACTGGGGAACACGTATAGTAATATTCAGCCTAGCCATAGACTCGAGAAGGATTGACTAGTTAGTTAAGTGAAAGACTCCGTTGTCAGTACGAAAGAGCTCCGGTAGATAATCCCATGATTGTCCCAATCGAGTAATACGGCATGTGAACCCTCACTCGTGATGCTCCCCGCCTCCATTCTGCATCAAGTAGTATGGTCTTTGCTTTTTTGCACATCACCTTCTCTCTCTCTCTCTCTCCCTCCCACATACCATTCTTAGCCAAGATTTGCTTTTGTGAAATGACTCAATGTGCGCATGGCCAAATCAGGTACCTGCGACATTTCTGCAATCACCCTCCAGCTGCATGAAGCACCGCATCGGCGTTTTTATTTCATTGTAGTGGTCTCCTGCCCCATGCGGCTACCTACAGTATGAACTAATTTGGATTGGAATGAACAAGTCGCGCAGCGCAAAGTGAGGCTGCCGAAGACCAAGCTGAACAGCCGAGAACAATGTCATACTACTCTCCAGACAACAGAAAGATAAAATCTAGAGTGCGGGCAAGAACGGACTTGGTTGATGAATAATGACGGCCCACCGTGGACCTTCTTGGAAACATTGGTCTGGAAGAGAGTCTAGAAGTCTTTTATTTTGGGAAAACTTTTCGTAAGGCAGGAATGAAGACGATCCCCGGGACAGGGAGTGGGAATTCGTCTCCGGTGTTGATCGAATTGATGTGATTGAATGTCGAAAATGGATCGTCCGCAACAGTGGAACTATGTTTATTCGTCGATAAAACGGTCCACAGCTGGATCCAGGACATGTCATATTATTATGCAGAATCTAGCACCTAATGGGTTTCCCACTTGAGTACTATGAGGTATTCGTATACGTTTCTTGTTCATCATCGACTTCGTCTATTCCCCGCCATTGTTGCCCCGCCTTCTATTGTTTTAATTTTCGGTCGCCACAATATTTGTTACCGTTGTTGATGACCGTTGAGAAAAATATGGTGGGTACATGTGAGAAGATACTGCTAGCCCTTTTATTCCGGTTGGGTATTGGAAAAATCCAATGAAGTGTGGCCTAGATGTTTGAACTGTCCAATAGGACGAAGATCCGTATGCGATACGGACAAATTGCCTCAAAACAATCAGGAGACATTAATGTTCTTTCCATTATCCCCCCCCCCCCTTCTCTTTTCAACTACAAAGTAGTTTATAGCGCCATACGGAAAAGTGAAAGGAAGAAAAAAAAAAGAAAAGAAAAGAAAAAAAGGCACAAGGAAGAAAAGAGGTAAAAACCGTCATAGTCCACACTTCCTTGTTTGAACAAGGATGGATAGTTCGATATGCGAGTACCTGAGCGAAACCATGTGCCATATGGTGCAATCATTGGATCTGAAAGGCTGTTGATCCTAGCGCACGGGTTCTCAGATACTGCAGACACCGCTTACTATAGTGTTCTGGATGCAGTCCACATGGAATGCATGTACGTAAAGCCAATGCCTTTTTTGCCTCAGTCTGTCTGACTTGGCTAGAACAGGTGGAGTGGGCCCAGCTGGGTGTTGTTCGTAGCTGAGGGTCAAGAGACGGACCTTGATCGTGATGGAATCACTCATGGATGCCCGAAGTACAGAGTGGTGGCCCCGCGTCAAATACGCATCAAGGCCAAGCAACAGGCCAGCCGAACGTGAGTGACATGATTGGACCTTTGATGTCCTCCTTAATCTGAAAAGCGTGCTTCGGTCGGTTAAGGAAAAAAGAAAAATATCATCACATCCCCTACTGGAATCGTGGACAAAATGACGGGGACGGTTTAGTTGTGATGTAGCAAGGATAGGAGGAGAGGGGAGGGGATTCTCACTAAGCCGATGGACTTTGTTATCGGGGCTATAGACAGACCATCAAATTCTTTTCCTGATTGCGTTTTAATCGAACCCCTCCCCTGGGTCATATAAAACTAGGCAGAAAGGACCACAGAATTGTATGGGCATACTGTAGAGTGTCACTTTCCTTTTAGGTTCAACTTCTCAAGCTTCTTCTCCACCCGATACAGAGACACACTCCACCTATTTATAGGAAACCTAGACACAGTGGGCATCCCCCTTCCTCCTACCTACTATACATAGTACTACAACCTTGTGTCAATGAATTAAGGTGGAACATCAGTGGTGAGGTAAGCAGTGGTTATTGTTACATTTATGTCGTTTTCATGGAATGATTGCGCGTTTGGAGGTTCTGCCTCAGGCATGCCAGGCAGTCTAGACCTTTCCCCAAATGGCGTGACTCTTCCCTTTTCGCTGTGACGTGCTCGGGTCACGTCAGCTCCTCTGGGGTCCCCTTCCGCTTTGTACTGAGTCTAAACTCCACTGTTTCAATGGAAAGCAGATCATTCTAATGGACCCAATGATTCAGCGCTAATTCCGGCTTTTCTTCACAGGTGGAAACCCCAAGTTCTAGAATTCCGCCTATTCCCCTTTCCAATTATATTATCCCATGTCTCTCTTTTTCTGTTCTCTTCTCGTGCTCCGGCTATTTGAACGGAGTACATAACCGCCATCGCCGGATATTTGGGTTTATTTTTATCTCTGATCCATATATACGCATCCGCATCACTCTTTACTTATACCCGTGGGTCGACGAGTTCTTCCTTCGGCATCCCTTTCTCATACCAGCCCTGTTGGTGCTTATCCCCCGAGTGATTTTCCTCGGCTGCAGCTTGACATATATCATTTTAATGCCGCATCGTCGTACTACGGATCATTAGTACTCCCAAAATTATTTCATTTGCACGTGCCTTTCGACAAAACATTCGATCAAAAGAAAGAATCAAGACATTTCAAAGATACTAGAAACAAAACGAACAGAAACCAGGGGGAAAAATAACAAAGGAAACATCAAATTCCCAAGAAAAGAGATTCCGAGGTATGTTACCTATCGCTGTTAGATACTTATCTATCTATTCGCTTTCATTCTTTTTTCTTATCTCTCCCCACTCAGAGACTCATGATAACAACCATCAACCCCCGTGTATTACCGTTTCATTCGGGTTATGACCTATCTGACTATTTAATGCGCCACCGCAGATAAAAGTCCCAGGAAAGCTTATCGCTGATTATACGGACCGAAGAATTTGGGTGAATATTTGCCTCATTGCTAACTGGGCTGGTCACAATATTAATCGCTCAGATCTTGTACTCCCTCAGCATTCCTCCTGTCTGATTGACTCGCCATCGCACATCATCTTCCAGAAGAGAGAATTAAAAAAAAAAAAAAAATAACGAGATCAACTGGGAAAATATTACTTTGGCAATACAACGGCGGTCTGAGACAGTTGTTCCAACGAGTTACTCAATCGCCCCCCTGCTAGCCGCAAATCCCTCATACTTTGTTGCCCTCAGGGGAGACTTAGTGCTCCACCGCTGGACCCGGCGTCCTTTGGCGCAAGGTACCCATTGTCGAACTATTCCAGATATATCTGTGGTCCATAATATATTTATACGTAAATTTCTCACCGCCATCCATGACTCAAGGCAACTTTTCTTTTCACCATCGACGTTCTCCTTCCGGTTCGTGTGCCTCGAAGCTGAGAACAGTCCGGCCGGCACTACATCGGAAAGGCACATCCTTTGTGAATCACTCCATCTCGAAGCTGGGTGCAGGACACACCAGGCATAGTGAATCAGATAACGATTGTCAATCCGAGATGGCGGCCAGTTTTCTCAATTTTTGGTATGTCTAGTTGATCTCTAATCCGTCGATGAGCTCATGATTCCTTTTTCCTTGGCTTTTACCACCCAGCTCTCCCCTTGCATTCTGGAAGCTTTGGCTTATCTGGAATCGAAGCTAACCCATTTCTGCAGTGCCATGTGCGAGAGACAGATTACTGTACCGGACAATTCTCGCCTTTATTGCAGTGAAAGGTATGTTTCTCACCTTATCATGATATTATCTTCTTCTACCCTGGCACAGCCCCCTTGTCTTCTGTTTATATCCCGAAGGACTCCCCCCCTAATCTATCCCCTGCTCCGATTTACTTAAACAAGCTCTCTGCTCACACTTCCTCTTTAGTTGCCGTCGCAAGGACTCCCATAAACCACTCTCAGCTTCCTTCACATCGAATCACACCATGCCATCTTCCACCACTCCCCCATCTTCTCCTCCTATGTCTCCCCGAACCATTGTACCACCTATGACTCCCACCAAAGCTCCTATCACATCGACTCAGGTCACCCGGATACTGGGTGAGTTCCACGACTCCAAGACGGATCAGGATCCGTCCGAATGGAAGCCGGTAATACCCATGGGTACCAATGGTTCGGCCTCGCCGGCTTCATCGGAAGCCTGGCAGTATCTGTCCCAATTCCATAGCGGTTCTGCCCCCGTCCCGATGCGCCGTCCCAGGGTGGAACACCGCAGCTCAGCCAGTTTGTTCACGCTGTTGGGTAGTACAGGTGCTCCTCCATCGCTGACACATACCCCATCTACTGCGGCGTCTTCTTTCAGCAGCAATGCTTCTGACAGCTACCTGAACGAGCTGGCCCATCGTCCATTGCCTCCGCGCCGCAAATCCTACTTCTCGGGCAGTGCTAATGGCGCGAAGGGCGTTGAGTTAGTTGTCCCTCACATGGGGGTTCGTGTTGGGGACTCTACTGTCGACATGAATAGGGGATCCATTTTCCCAGCAAGCAGCGGGCTTTGGGGGGACCACAATGACAAGTGCCCCGCAACCGTCAGGATCTCAGGTAGCGTGCCCCTCCACACGCCTGTACGCCCGCAATAAGAATCCCTGTGGGCTGCTGGATTGCTGCTGTCTTCAATGGGGCTTAAGTGACGTTATTGTCATTGTAAGGCGCGTGAATCTAGGTGTTATGGGAATAGTTGGATTATAGTTATCTTTCTTTTGGGTTAAGACTTGCGTATGCTTTTCAAGGAGTCAACGGGATCTCCAACCAAGCGAGGAATATGACGTTACGGACGATGATGGACATGGTAGTTTTATCTTTGCATTCAGGATTCAGCGAATCACACGGAATAGATGTTAATAGCGCAGGCTAAGACAAGCATTGGGCGAATAGGCTACATAGATAGAGTATAGCAAAAATAAATTTTCATGCAGTGTGGCTGATAAGCATGTACTAAAATTTCCGCTTGCTTTTGACATGATTGCATACGCCTTCAAGCGCAAAAGAGAAAAGCGGGAAAAGAAAAAAAAAAGAGAGAGAGAGGAGAGAGAGAGGAGAGGCAAATAGACTATAATTAGACCCACTCGGGTGATGCTTTGCAAATCATGCGCTTAATCTTGGGTGCTAAAAATTAAGGCCAAGCCTCGTTCCATTCAAGATCCATATGGCTACTATACCGTGGGCCCTATCAATACCTCTTGATGTCGGCTGCAGAACCAAACAAGGAGTGGCTTGATAAAGGTTGGACTGGGACCAATAAAGAGAGCCTTTTATATGTATTGTTAGCCGCAGATGATCTAGTACCAATTTTTGTATCCATGAACTCATTGTACTGTCCTTGTTCTACAGAGTATACATGTAGATAGGGTTATGTTAGGGTTACCACGTCCTGATAAGCCGTGCATACAATGCAGTATATGTGATGTACTACGTACCACACCAATTGAAATGATTTTACTTTCAAATCAACATACCTCCTCTCTATTCAGATGTCCAGAAGGAGGTTATGTCGTATAGGATTCACATATAAGATACCTCTTATGACGATGGTTAGTGTTAGTAAACACCAAGAACATCAAATATATATTCTCAACAAGGAAAAGGAAAATTAAATATCATCTATTAATCCCTTAATATTCCTCAATATGCAAAGTCTTAACATGCAACTGTATTCATCACAATCATTCCCTGAATGACAATTCCTCGAACCCCCGAACTTGATATCAGCAATGTTCCTATAACCAAAAGAACGGAAAAAAAAAAAAAAAGGGTAACAATTTTGAAGCCCAATCCATCACACACAAACACCCATGTAGTCTCCCCCCAAAACCAACCGAGTCAAATCAGTGACCCGATCTCGACTTCTCCTCTGGATGTTCCTCCTCATCTCCCCACTTGATGTGATCCGCCCAATCATCCGCATGGTCATCCGAAATACAGCAAGCGAAGCACTCTTTCCCTGGTCGGTACTATATACAACCAAACCAATTAGCGTCCATGCTCTCTATCTGCCACCTTAAACAGGAGAAACATCATATAGAAAAAAAAAAAAAAAAAAAGATAAATAAAATAAAAATAAAAGGGGTGTTCACATACCAAGGGCACGGAAGGAGTCTCGCATCTCAATTCATGTAAGCTCGTCACGCAAGCTCCTATACAAACAGTATTCCCCGTATCGATTGCATTGGGTCTTTCGGCGAATTGGCCGTAAATGCCTGTGACAAAAAGGCAGAGTGTAGAGATGTAGCGCGCAGAGAGACGGCTGCTGAACTTCATATTGGGATTAATGTTGATTGATCTGGGTAGGTATTTTCTCTTTTGTTCTTTGGTTGCTTTCTTAGGCATTTACGCCCTCTTTTTTTCTTCTGTAGAGGTGGTGTGGATAAGGTTGCGTGTATGTTCAATTAGGCTCTTAAGAAGGTAGTTATAGATATAAGGAGGAGATATTTTATATGCGTGAGGATGTGTAGGATACTTTAACTACTGGCAGGTAAGTGCGATGCATGCTTTGGAAGAAGCACGCATATCTCTTTTGTGGTGATATGCAAGGGGGGAGGGGAGGGAACCTTGCTAGGTCGGCCTTGGATGGGGAGGGAATGGGGAGGTTTATGGGGTTGATGGAGGTTTCATTCGTGTATCAACAGGGTTGGCGTGAGGAATGTTTGAGACTGCGCGTGAACGGGATGTTGTGTCTGGCATTTGAGCGTGTTCGAGGTATGTGGATAATAAACAAACATGCTCCCTTTTCTTTTCTTTTTCTTTTTTTTTTTTTTTCTGGTTTACTGTTTTTCTTTCACTCTTCGGAGTCTTGGGATAAAAGTACTATGATTTCGAACTGCCCACTCTCTGTACTCTTTGAAGTAACATACAGTTGATGTATGTAGGGACGATCAGGTCGAGGTTATGAATTATGAATGAATGGTATTGTAATGCTGTAACCAGTGTCTACTGAGGGATTCTAAGTAGGGATTGACAGGGATAAGGGAAACGATTGTTGTTTATATGAAACTGGGCGCAGTCCATTGGTTTAGGTGGACGAGACATGAGCATAAGGGAGACCCTGTCAAGGGCGTGTCAGACGGGACGTTTATGTGTAAGCAAAGCCCACGCCTTGAGAGACTGACACAGGAGATATTGGGTGGGAAATAATATTGATGGTCGGTTTAGCTCTGCCCTGTTGTCGCTCCTTGCTTGCTAACCCCAGTGTTTGATGTAGGGTTTTCAATGTGTATCTCTATCTATACCGAACAATTTACAGTTTAACAGGACGGGGTATTAATACTTGTTCATAGTCTAACTAACTTCTAGTTTGAGAAAAAAAACGCGGCTAATGAGTCGCTTTGAAGCTGGTCCCCTTTGGGTTTTCTTTCCCTGGCAGATTCATACACCCTCAGTTAACTTCGCGGTCATAATGCCAGGTCGTAAATCCTGTCGAGATATTGTTAACCGCCTTGAGAATAATGGTTTCCATGGTAGAACCTCGTGTTGGGATTGACATATTCACTAGGTTACTTTTGGTGATTGAATTCTTCCCCGGCTTTACTCTGTACACCACAAGGAGTGCGGTGAATCAATGATTTAAGCCATGCAGGAAGGCCTTGGCGTAAGGTTGCAAACGCTATGCTCAATAGGTGTTAAATCTGACCGTAGCGCGCCCACGTTATGAGTGCCGAGGGAGTCGGGTAGGCAGTTGCAATTAGTAAACATCACACTCACTGACAGTACGCTGGATGCTTCCGAAGAGCCGTCTATTAATGGCAGACGAAGGCGAGAGAGAAATACATTTTTGTCATACTTGAAAAGTGAAGTGATATTCATCGCAGCCAAAACAAAGCCGAGTGGCAGATGCCGGCCGAATGCCACTCAAAAACGCCACTGCGGCCGGATATAATTTCCAAGCGAGCGGATGGCTGACACCTTTCAGAATTGCTTGGAAGGACATGCTCCCGAACGAGCTTTGGCATATAGCTATGCTGCCGCCATAACGTCGCTGAACATAAACATGGCAAATCAGTAGATGTAGGCAGGTATAACATATATTACTTTGGCTCTTCCTCGTCACAGGACGATACACAAATTCCCCGTCCAACTCGATGCTTAAACCAGATGTAAGAGCAGTGTTGCACTACAACCCCATCATAGTACGTCTCTTGGTCGACTATGATGAGCGTTGCGTGCATTGTCCCATGATGTTAGATCCGCTGACTGCGGCGAACCAAGGCGTTCCTTGAACGAAATTGCAAAATCCTCCGAACGATGGATATCTAACACTCCGTCTCGCCATTGACGCTGAAACTCCGTCACATTTTCTAAGTTCAGGGGTAGCGTTTCCTCCAGCAATGTTGGCTTTGATGCAGACATTCTGATGGTCCCTTTCCCCTGAACCACCAGCCAGCTAAATTGAATGTGGCCTTTAATAGGTAACCACCGCCATGAGATGGCCCAGTTGTTTCTGTACTGCCGGGCCACTGACTTCATGCTGCAGCCCTGCGGGCGCCAGCCACAGGCCTGATAGTTACCAAATCACCTGATCAGGTTGCCCAGAATCTTGACCTGCGATCAAGTTCTCAAGTAGTTAGGTGACTTAGAGTTACATAATCCAAGGTTCCCCTGAGTGAGCACATGGGAGAGCGTCAAGTGGAGTTCCAATGAAATCACCGGGATAATATTTCCTTGCTAAGGAAGACTCCGATTGGTGCCACTCAGCACCGAGTTGCTAGATGCTTCTGTCCTGGTTTTCTCCATGCATACTTCCCTTTCCCTCCAAGTGGTGAGGGGGGGGAAATATACCCATGTTTAGTTATTCAAACCTCGCCGACTGCTTATTGTCCATATACCGGTGAGTCAAAACCAACTTCGGGACGCGAGTATATGGCATAAGTCCATGGGGAACCAAGAAACGTGCTTTGGAGGGGGGGTTGAAGGGCGCTATATTTATGCCTTGACTGCCACCATGATTATGACTGCCCCTAGACCGTTGGATAATGACGTGGTCGAAATCCTCGGTTCCTTGTTGCAATAAACACCTTGGTCACAGACGGGAAGCGACGGCATCAACTTGCAATACTCCAACGTATCCCAAGCCACCAATGCAACCAGAAAACTGCGATGGTGATGAATCACGTGGAAAGCCGCAGACAATACCTCTTGAGCACTTTGCAGATAGCTTGCGAAGGTCAGGCTCCCAGCCAGGTGCATTTCCAAATTATTCTATTCTGCAACAGAACACTGGTATCTTATATGCTCGAGGCAATTATTCTGATAGTTTTCGAGGTCGATAGACTCTAGACGGATAAAGCCTATCTATCTATTTAGAGGGGTCTAACAACTGCCACGAATTCTGCAAATTCGCTTGATACTCAGATTATTGAGCGTATGCCGAGCAGATCACAGCTAGTCGTTTAGGACCTCCCTTGGAGGCGAGGATAGTCCAACCTAGGCCGCCGTTATCTAATCACGAACACAGCAAAATACTGGAGGCAACGGACACAGTAACGGAGGCTTTGAACGACAACATCAGTATGTATGCTTGACCACTGCAAGTTTCGCCTTTAATGAACGAAAGCGATCGGACAAATACTAACCACACATCAGACCAAAACATGCGACTCGGTCACTGAATGAGAAGTGGCGAAAATCGGACGGAATAAAAACGAGATGTATCTTGGAGGCCGGTGCGATTTGAGTCAGCAAGAACACGACTTTTTACATGGCTATGGTGACACAGGGGAACTCCAAACCGGCATACAAGTATCAGATGGCATATCCCGTCTCTTTTCACACCCCAAGCCCAGCGTTATACGGGTGGTATCGTCACTATGATGACTAGCTTTAAAGTGGTTGAGATAGGCTTGTGTCATTCGAGACCGTCACGCGCTCTGGATGGGAAGCGTGGCGGTTGCCGAATTTATGCAGTCGTAGTCTCCGCAATCTGAAGTTTGCACTTTTTTCGAAACAGAATCGCGGCATCAAGTCGGACAAGATTCGAGGTGGCACTTATTTTCAACCAGGCTGCGTAGGGTTCGGACGCGGCTTTGCCTTTGGCTTCTCTGACGAGCAGGCTATATGGGACCCTTCGAGCGGAGTGATGGTGATCAGTATGGCACGAACTCGATGGGACTGGTTTGTTTCCATGGGACACGCGGCCTGTTCGTTCATCGAGCAGGCAAAAAGGAGTGCTTGCAAATTCGCGCCAAGGCCTCACTGAGGAAGAGAATGAAGAAAAAAGCAACCATCTTCATGTAGAAACGTCTATCCTGTAGACGCTCGAGGCATTTGATTAGCTTGGACCATGTCTGATCATTGCCTACCCATGGTTAGGACAAGTGGGTGACGGGAGGTCATGCGCGAGTCGCTGATCCCGTAAGTCTTTTCCTAACTGTGCAACTCGATCATGGTTCGGTGAATCAGAAGGAAAATACACGCTCAGCGATACTGACCAAAAGGCAAAAAGGGTGGGTTCCAGCTTTTAAGCCATAGATCCGTTATGATGCGCCGGGTGAGCGAGGGTGCTTCCCGAGAATCGGTGGCGGAGACGAAAAACAAGTCATGAGATTGGCTGGCAGTTTTCTCCGAGGCCCCTATAGTCCCAACTAATCATAGGTTTAAATCATCGCTCTTTTCTCATTGTCTCCCCCAGTGCTGCCGAGGGCATCCCAGACTACTGGCTGGCTCTTTTCTAGCCCTTTGCCCCGTCCTTCCTAGTAGGGTACTGCCGAAACTTGGAGTGGCATGCAGGGTGGTTTGGGCCGTCAAATCGAAACAAATCGTTGAGCACCCGCATTTGGTCAGCTGGATGGACCACTGGCGATGGGCGTATTTTTAGCCACCTAGACAGAGAGGAGACACAACTGGCTCTTATCGCCGTGCTGAGTTCTTGGAGGCTTATGGCACCTCAAGACGGTGTCGAGCAAATCACTTAGATGATGCTGTGGCGTGATTCAATCTGAAAAGAATTCTTTTTCTCCTTTCACATTTTGGTTGCTTTTCCTTTTGAGTTACCATTTCCTACCTTCATACCCATAGAACCTTAAGAGTGGGGAACGATCTTTTCCTCGTTAACCACCTTGTGATACCCCTAGGACGTATAAGATTCGCTTGTGTCCACCAGCGACGTCTGCACGCCAGATGTACTGACATAACTGCAGCAACGATTCTCGCTTAGACACGTCCGCCGACCAACCCTGACTCCGTGCACCACTGTCTCGCATCAAAATAGAGGCCAGATTTTATCGCCTTCCCTTTGAGTCTGATTCTGTATTCGAGTCTGCCACGCCTTCGTATGAGCCGCGTGTTTGCCGAGCGAGCATTTAGTGACCCCCAATTAAACAAGCAATCACAACTGCGAACCACACGGCATAATGAACCGTCAGAACATTCACAACTCGGAGCAGAGGTAATCGGCTTGCAGTATAGAAACTGTGATCGCACATATGTGTTAACCTCACATCGCAGTTCCAATAACGAAAGCTCGAACCACTCAAGCTCGAATAATCAAAGCTCGAACAACCACAGCTCGAACAACCACAGCTCGAACAACCACAGCTCGAACA
>NW_022475479.1:56971-63811 GCF_009193585.1 Aspergillus caelatus
ACAACCACAGCTCGAACAACCACAGCTCGAACAGCCACATCTCTAACAACCAAAGCAGTGATAGTGCTCAAGTCTCTGGTTACGCGACTCCAAACACAGATCCCCTACTCCATACTATATATGCCGAGGATTCGGATTACTACAGAAGTTTTCTCGAACAACTTCTGGATTTGGTTTGCAATGAGGATCAAGAGACGGTAGCTCGATTAGTCACTATCATCCGTTCTGGTGCCTCTCAACGAGAGATCCTCGCGGCGGTTTCTCAAATGCAGAATGGAAACAACCACTTCAGGGATAATGGTTTCACAGGATCCTAATAGTCAAAACAAGCATGGTGAAAGCTCTTACATTGCAATGACTCTACACCTTGCTCGTCTCTGCTATCATCATCTTGTGACGTCGTTGTCTCGGCTGTTTGGATTGAAAGACTGCCTTGGATGAATACATAGTGATAAGATGCTGAAGTCAACCTCCGGATAGCGTCATGCACATGGCCCTGAGGTGGATATGCCGCTTAGTTGACTTGCCTGCTTCTTCACTCCCTAGTCCCGTATTAGGTGTCCAGTTGGAAGTGGAGAATGTCCCAAATACTTTCCCATTTCCTGGTTCAGCTGACCGTTTACCATGTTTAATTGGTATTTTCCACATTGCTATGCAGATCCTTTCACCATGTATAGTAATCAGCCCGGCGTCGCTTCATTTCATTGAATTTATATGCCTGGACACGGATGGCTCAATCATCGCTGCTCCCTGCCATGACTGGCCATCTCGTGGGTGCATGATGCAGGCATCGGTGAGTATACTAAGTGTACGTAGCCGCAGCATGTCAGCTACGAGAGATTTTAATCCCACTCAGATCATGGTGTATATGTGTTGCCGAGTACCATATCCAGGTCGGATAATGAGAGATTTCCTGCTAAGTCAGGAAGAAATCCTCCATAGGCCATACAGAACTAATCAGGCTGATTGTGTCTTTGTTTTTGAAGGTTCCTTGGAATTTTGCTTCGGCACGAAGCTCCGAATCTCATTTGGCCCATTGTTCAAAAATAGGGTGGCGAGTTGGACGACTGGCCATATAAACGCATGTTCAAATGATTGCTGGTGTTATTATGATATCACCTTGTTATTAAACGTAAGAGGAGGGTCGATGTATTTGCAGCAGCAACCTTAAGTGGCTAGAATGATGATTATCGTTACTATCGTCACTTCGCTGTCGTAGTTTGTAGTAATGGAGGAGGTTTGTTGCTGGAAGGCGAAGGGACGCCACACCCGTATGAGGCTGATGGCTTTATGAATACTCAAAAAGCACTGGGACTTTAACCTTGCACATTCATCTGCACCTATTCTTTTCCTTATTGCCTTCTGTCCGGCATAACAAGTGAGAACCACTATAGTTGAGTATCGGGCGTTTCTGTAGTCTTCTTCACTTGGGTTTGTAGGGCCACTCAAGCTTTGATCAATATTTCACCCTGATGGAGGTACTCATCCTAGCACAGTTAGTGTGAGCCATGCAAGAGTGCATTAAGGTTATCTACTTGAGAAGAGATTTCGCTCCTAAGGCTTTCGAGAACAACAAACGGATATATCATCATGATTCTGCTTCTGAGAGAGTATATGCCTGACCGGGACTTCAAGTTCCTCCTCAGTCACAGGCTGAAGCGGAATCGAGGATCGCCATCACCCAGTTGTAATCTATCATCACGCTTTCTCTAGTCCCTCTTTTTAATTCTCAATCAACAGGCCGGCGGCGAGAATTATACTCATAATCCCACAAAACACCATCCTGGCCAATGAGACTCCATACCCAACAGTGTACGGAGGAGCGTCACCCCTGTTGAAGATGTTGCTCGTTATAATGCCGGCAATGTTCTCCAATCCGATTTGAATGGCAAGGCCAACAGCGCGCTTATAATGCCCATCGAGGTTGTTCGCCATCCACATGATCGCAACGGGCTGAACAATATAGCATCCTGCGGTCACGAAGAACACTGCCTTGTGGCGGACATGCACATTTAACCTCCCAGATAGAGCGCCCTGGCACAATAATATGATGTATCCAATGCTCGCAAATACGACACCGAATATCACAAAACTATAGCGATGTTGCCAGCGATCTGTAAGGAAAGGTCCCATCATCGTGACAACGGCAGCAACCGGCCAGATTGGGATACTATGGACTTGGCTCTCGATACCACTATAGCCCAGCGAGATCACAATGGAGGGCACGTATAAGGCTGCTGCGTACTGTACCCGGAAACTGTGATATCCAGATTGATAAGGCTACCCACATAGATCTTCTAATCAGATATGATTCGTCTCCACGCAGCACCATCGAGTCGGTCCATTCTTGCTCCTTCGTTGATATCACGAGCGCTGAGTTCTCTTAGAAGGTTCTTTCTCTTCACTACTCAGCGTCTGCATAACCTCCTTCCTCGCGCCCCCCCCATCACAACCCTAGACACCGCAATCACCTACCTAGGCATAACCTGGAACAGTATCGGGTCTTCAATGTGGACCACTCTCGAATTAAACCTGGGTATCATCTGCGCCTGTTTCTCTGCTCTGCATCGCCCCTTGGTACTTACCTTCCCACAATAGATTGAAGATAAATTGGGTTCACGGGGTTACAGCTCAGTTTCGAGAGAGTAGAGTGAAGCCTGCTGGTGCCAATTCGGAGCCCATGCAAATGGTTGGGTGGAGGGTGCTCGATGAATCGATGGCCGCTCCGGGGGAGGGAGGAGAGCCTCCTCTGGGTCAGTCCCAGGGACAGAGGAAGGGGCGAATTGCGCTGGTTCAGACGAAGAGCGAGACCCGGGGGACGACGCAAGTGGCTGTTCTTGTTGAAGGGAGGGAGAAAAGGGAGATTGAGCTGGATCAGATTGAAAGTTATAAGCGTTGAGTAGTTATAACGCGTGTGATATGGTAGAATAATCCATGTGACGGCCGTTGACTTATCGGAATAATCATGGTCTAGTTTCAATCACAAATCTTCTTACCTGCTGGTATTGCTTGGTTTCCCTTATATGAATCAACTACTGGTGATCTTTGTTTTTATAGAACTATTGCTTTTTTTTTTTTCTCGAATTGTGGTTATGGTCATTACATCTCATCAAAAAGATTTCCTACCCAGGAACTACTGGGTATTTAAGTAAATAGAGGAACTGGGTCTGCATTGAGATGTTGACATCTATGGGACTCATCTAATGTATTGGATATTTTAAGGTGTGCAACGGCCAGTGAAGCGAGGATACAAGCTGCAATCCCTGACAGTGTAACGGGCGCATAGCCAGGCGAGGAATCGCTCGAGACCAAGCCCATATCCACCGTGGGGGGAGGTACCGTACCTTTAACAAAGAAGTTAGTATTTGTTATGTGAGGTATTAACGCATGGAAGGGAACATACTTGCGCTGGTCAGTGTACCAGTAGTAGGGGGAGGGGTCCATGCCCTCATGCTTATAGGCGCTCATGAGCTCGTCCCAGTCGTCCATTCTCATACTGCCACCGACAATCTCACCGACACCGGGCATGAGGACGTCGACACTCTCGGTGACACGGCGGTCTTCGGGGTCCTTCTTCATGTAGAAGGCCTTAATTTCAGCAGGGAAGTGGGTGAGGAAGATGGGCTGGTTGATGATGTCGGTCATCTTGCGCTCGGCGGCCTCGGCGATGTCATCACCGAACTGGTGGGGCTTGCCTTCTTCGTTGGGGATTTCGTGCTCGATAAGCCATTGGATGGCATCAGAGTACTTCATGCGGCGGAAGGGACGGCTGGGGGGCTTGAAGTCGGGGTTGAGTTGCTTGATGAAGGCTGCGGTCTCAGGTTCGGCCAGGATCAGTTCAATGACACGGCAGATCACAGCTTCTAAGTGATCCAGGAGATCGGTGAAGGTGATGAAGTCAAGTTCGGCTTCGATGTGAGTATACTCTGACAAGTGGCGACGAGTAAGGGACTTCTCGGCGCGGAATGACGGGCAAACACAGAAGACATCACCTAAGGATGGGAGACAGGTTTCCAGGTACAGTTGGGAAGACTGAGTGAGATAGGCGTTCTCGCCGTAGTAGTCGAACTTAAACAGGGTACTACCACCCTCCACCTGCGTTTGCACCATTGCGGGAGGGGTCACTTCCAGCATGCGGTTCTCCTCAAAAGATTTGCGGAATGCCCGAAGAGCTGCTGCGCGCACCTTCATGACAGCGGAAGCGGTCTCGCCACGAAGGACAAGATGACGGTTGTCGTAGAGGGTTTGGGGGTCGGCATCAGGGGCGACTCGTGTGGTAATGGCTTCCTTGTCACCGGCGGCACGGCCGATGATAGTGAAGAAGTCTGCGTGAAGTTCACGGTTGTTGGGGGCATGTTGCTTAGGTGGGACGGCACGCATTTCACCATGAATGGACATGGAGGTTCCGAGAGTAAGAGTCAGAACATCGTAGGACTTGACCATGTCTCCCGTTAGGATGCATTGGAGGTAGCCATAACCATCTGTCAAGGTAAGAAAAACGACGTCCTTCTGGGCTCGAAGGCGATGAACTCTGCCCAGCACACGGACACGAGTACCAGGACCCTCCGACTCCGGGCTTCCAAGCTTGACAACGGCCGGGTCAGTCACATCAAGGCGGATTTTGACCGGCTTAGGGAGGGAGGGGTCCTCCTTGATAATGATCTTCTTCGCTTCCTCCAGGACGAGACGGCGCTTCTCCGCCTCTTGCTTCTCACGGATGGCCAATTCCTGTTCCTTTGCCGCCTTCTTTTTCCGTTGCTCGTAGAGGTTGGTGGCCTTCTTCATCGCCGACTTGGTGGCCGGCTTCCATTCCAGCTTGTCGACATCCTTATCAGCGGGCTCGGTCTGGGACTTGCGCGTCAGATATTGAAAACCCTCGCTAGGAGCATGCTGCAAGAAAGCGTGCACAAGCGTCTTGTAGGGAGCGGATTCGGATCCGGTCGCGGTAGAGTCGTCCCTACCGACGTCTTCGTCGATATAGATGGTGGTCATAGTCACTGGCTGTCTATCTGACTCGTTATCCAAGGAATGAGTGTGGGTGAGGACCGTACTGCGGGGAGAATATTGAATTAGTTTTTATTTTGGACATGTGAGTCACACTACTAGTATAGATGAGGTGCACCATGATCAGGAGCAGAAAAACAAATTGGGGGAGTGAAATAAAAGACTTACAGGTGACAATTACCTAGTCCAGCCAATGGAGACTATGTAACAATTACCCCAAAGTGAGAAGTGAAGACGCCGAGTCGCACAGTGCTTGGATTAAATCGCCTGGAGGGGTAAATTTCTGGATCCAATCTGAATGCGACCTGCCGCGGGAAAGTCTCCCCCACTTCTGCCTGAGGCATTAAACATGCCTAATCTGTAAGGCTCAGATTGAATATGCATCAAGAACAATTGTCGCCCAGCTTGATTCGTATTAAGTTATCTATATGATCCATGCTAATCAAGATTGATCTACAAAACACCCCCGAAAAGAAGTATCCGCTTATATTGTCAAATCGTACTCAAGTACTACTCTGTACATCATACATATTCTGCCCTTACCGGTCTAGAATAGACGTTGAATCCAATGAAACGCCGTTGGATGTTCGTCAAGACTTGACAAAAAAGCATTTCAATAACTATTAAAAATGCGATAAACTGCTGTTCGCCACTCTACTTACTCCGTATTTATCCAAGGTATGAGCGACTGACGACGGTGATCTAGTTCCATAAGTGGCTAGGAAGGCTGGACATGTAAGGTTTCTGAACAACAAATTACCATCCGGGGAAATGCGGACCTCGGTAAATCTTCCTTAGACGATTCATTGATGGATTGAAAACGCCGGACAGGCGATGAAACTGACTAGATAGATCGAAACCTAGACGTTGAATGCAGATCAATCATCCATTGTCTCCTTAATGTCAAGTGGTATCAAGGTATGGTATCCACAGGAGTCACCACTAAGTGGTAGTACTAGTAGTAGTAAGTACTCCCCGTACGGAGTACGCAAGGAAGCACAAGACATGGTGGATGCCAAGACGTAATGGTTTCTGCAGGCGAAGCGGATCATTAGTTCTTCCATGTGGCAAGAGCCTCCCTTTCCTCATCCAAGAAACTTACTCCACTCAATTATCCAGATCCGTGATGGATGGAGATGCACACAGTATGGGAGATGTTTCAACTTTTTACGTACTCCGTACAGTACTATGATCTCTCAGTCCACTCTCTCTGATAATTCAGCTGAATCGGTAATGACACACGGCAGTATTACATTAAAGGCTGTATTCCAACGTCGGGACCACATGTGGCTGATAACACCATCGTACTGCTACTTAGCAACATGAGCGACACTTTCTCTTCTTTTAGGCTGTGTCAGCCACAGCCTTGTGACAACCGCACGGATAGTCTTGAGGGATATTCGACGAAACAACAAAGATGTTTCGCTTGGACACGATGGTCCGATATTATTGGCAGAGAGGATCTTTGTGCAAGATGAATTGCAGCTTATGGTCTAGCTAACAGAATGACATCTCTCCCTTCGCGGATGGAGATTGTGGTTCTCCCCATCGGCTCTGGGGACGCTTTACTCAACCAGTCAGGTACGAATGTCAATCTTCACTCCACAGGGACATTAAATTTCTATTATTATTCCAGCCTCTTGCCTGATGTTTGGTTCACTATTCACTTTCCCCTTTTTACCCCTTCATCCACTCTTCAGCATTCTTTTTGATTAATGCAGTCTTACTTGAGTATTATTGAATCTTACTTCCTTTTCTTCTCCACGCTCGTTGCTATATCCTAGTAAATTTGCAGATTTTTACTTTTCTTTTCTTTTCTCTTTTTTTTTTTTTTTT
>NW_022475480.1:0-63119 GCF_009193585.1 Aspergillus caelatus
TTTTTTTTTTTGTTTTCCCCCGTCTCTCTCCTTGTTAATAATCAAGAAGTAACTTACTAACCTACCTCCTCCGGTTTTATCATTACTAAGTCCAAGTTCCGAGCAAGTACTAGTAGTGCCACTCCGTCATTTCGATAGGACCAGCGCTTAGTCGCTACCGCATCCAGGGATCCATGCTTTTAGGTAGTGCTATCTATGATGTAACTCCTCTCTGGTGTTTCCCGCTCTCTATTGCTTGAACTTTCCGCGTGTTTCAGTTTGATCCCTCGTATAAATCCCTTGCTGCTAGCCTCTACTACCCCGTACCTGTCGCATCCTTCGTGAAACTACCCAAGGCAGGTACACTTGTATTCCTTGCCTAGGCCCACTGCTAGGCAGCGTACAAGTATGTCCTCGCGGGGACGCATCGCCCAACAGCCCTAGTAATCCATACGCGTTATGTGGCTGATTACTTGGGATGGCTACGGGGTACTAGTCGAGAAATGGTCATTATCAAAATCTAGGGATGCCCTTATATCCCCTTCCATCTCCCTTACCAATTACACGTAATTTTCCGGGACAATGCTGATCATAGGACATTCAAACCCATAAATCCCTCAACGCCCTAGCAAA
Source organism: Aspergillus caelatus (assembly GCF_009193585.1). NCBI lineage: Eukaryota > Fungi > Ascomycota > Eurotiomycetes > Eurotiales > Aspergillaceae > Aspergillus > Aspergillus caelatus. The sequence continues at coordinate 613 of NW_022475480.1, forward strand.
TTGGTCCGACTCAACCGACAATACTTGCATGGGCCGTATTGTTAACCACCCCACTGGGAAACGAATCAACGTGGCTAAGAAAAGGTGGCTGTTATAGACAGGCCTTCTCAGTTCGAATGGTGGGTTAACGGTACTTTGTCGCGTGCCTCGCCTCATCTTTCATTCAACTAACTACTGGATAGGCTAATCAAGAATGGGAGACCTGCAATTATTTCTCCAAATTTTCGTGGATTTTCCTGGGCTGCATCACATACTGTGTGCCCTGTGATACGTATACGTTGCCCCGCTGAAGTTCAACGGTTGTCAGTTTTCAATTCGATTAGCTCGTAGCATTAGAGGTATGTTAATGATTATTACCGCAGTTAGATCTAAGTATTCCTTCTTTATTATTATTATTATTATCATTCCTCTTCTTCGTCCTCTTCCTCTTCTTAACTTGAATTATCTTCGGTAGATAGGTCAGTATCGTGGTGATAAAAAGAACCTCTTTATATCAGGCCCCCATGATGAGAAACGAATTGCCATAGATGGTTAAGGCAAAGAAGGGGGAGAGAAGCAGGCGAAGCCTATTAGTATCAGGTGATACATATGATATACAGTATGTATGGTATAAGCATGTCCGCCCGGAGTGCTGGTGAGGCGGGGACCTTCTACGAAAGACCAGCCAATCCAGAACGGTGTCGACTCCACTTCCGCCACTCCGCCAAAAGTCATTCAGCCAGAACTGGAAAAACGGAAGAAAAAAAGAGAAAACTCTCGATGATATTCTATAGACTCACATAATTGTTCGGTGCTGCGGCTGAACTAGTGTATTTTTTCCTTCTCTACACTTTGAGTCTGTTCCTCATCCTCAAAAAGCTTTGTTCTTTGGTGTTAGTGATACCAAGATGGAGGCAGAACTCCAGTCACAGATTCCAGGTCTCGACCATGTGATCACAGAATACTCTGTGGTAATTAGCTCCATGAATCTTACGATACACGCTGAAAATGGTGAACTAATGAATTATAGGGCTACCTGACACATGCTTCGAGGGCATATGTCGAGGACGCAAATGCCCCGTCACCTTTGGCGGAGGCCGCTGACATGGTCACTGAACTTCTGGTATCTGCATCCGGAGACTTCTCCGACCAAAATGAAAAATCTATTCGGAACTTAGTGGAAAAATTCATTTCTTCTTTGAGTTCTGCAGACGGTGTCGATGCGGAGCGGAGGCAAATGCCGTTCACTGCTAAGAAGCTAGACCAGGCCATCAATGTTGGGTCCCAGAGAAACATGTCCTCGACTTTGGGACTTGCTGGTGGAAATGTCGACTTGGAATCTGCCAACAGCAGGAAAGTAGAGTCCCGCGTAGACCGCAAGAAGCTTGAAAAGGCAGAGCGAAAGATCCGTGCCAAACAGGAGAAAAAGCAAATGAAGATGGTGCAATACGAATCGTCCCGTCTCCTCGACCAGCCAGATAGCACCATGTCTTATGAGGAGTTTTTCATGGCCGTTAACCCACTCCAGCTGGGCTCGGATTCTGCAGCAAAGAGCAAGGACATTAAGATTGATAGCATTGACACCTCTGTTGGTGGTCATCGAATCTTGACCGACGCTTCTCTTACCCTGGCGTACGGTCGACGGTACGGTCTTGTTGGCCAGAACGGTATAGGAAAGTCAACTCTTCTGCGGGCCTTGAGCCGTAGAGAAGTCGCAATCCCAAGCCATATATCGATCCTCCACGTTGAGCAGGAAGTATGCACTCAGATTCTTTTCTTTTTCCTCACCACCCCCATTCATTATCATCTTTTGATTTGATTTGCTGTACCTTTCTGATGATTTTAATTAGATCATGGGTGACGACACCCCTGCTCTGCAGGCGGTTCTGGACGCAGATGTATGGCGAAAGCGTCTTCTCGCAGACCAAGATGTCAGTATTGCTTGTCTTGACTCTCTCTGTCCTCAACACAACCGTCCCTCTGACCTGTATTGCAGAGAATCACGAAACAGTTGACTGCTCTAGAAGCGGAACGGTCTTCGATGGCAGACACCTCTACAGATGCTGCCAGGCTTGACCACGAAAGGGAGGGTTTAGACATAACCTTAAGTGATATCCATTCCAAACTTTCAGAAATGGAATCGGACAAAGCCGAATCGCGTGCTGCCAGTATCTTGGCTGGTCTTGGCTTTTCACCTGAAAGGCAGCAGTTTGCAACAAAAACCTTTTCTGGTGGTTGGCGAATGAGATTAGCTCTAGCACGAGCGTTATTCTGCGAACCAGACTTGCTTCTTCTAGATGGTAAGCTTATTGTTACCATTCCCATTGTGAAGGAACAAGAGTCTAACACGATATAGAACCCTCTAACATGCTGGACGTTCCGTCCATTACATTCTTATCCAACTACCTCCAGGGGTACCCTAGTACTGTCCTTGTGGTCTCGCACGACCGGGCTTTCTTAAACGAGGTCGCTACCGACATTGTGCATCAACACTCTGAAAGGCTGGATTACTATAAGGGGGCCAACTTCGGTGGGTCTATCGGCGATATGGTCGCTCAAGTGACGTTAACTAATATATTCTAGACTCGTTCTATGCTACCAAGGAGGAACGGAAGAAGAATGCGAAGCGTGAATACGAGAAACAAATGGCAGAAAGAGCACATCTGCAAGGTTGGTGACCGGCCCAATGGAGCTTGTACTGCCTAATAAAGCTGACCATGATCTAGCATTCATCGATAAATTCAGATACAACGCGGCTAAGTCATCTGAGGCGCAATCTCGAATCAAGAAGCTCGAGAGAATGCCAGTCTTGGAAGCCCCGGAGAGTGATTACGTCGTTCATTTCAAATTTCCAGATGTCGAAAAGCTTTCTCCACCCATTGTACAGATGTCCGAGATTTCCTTCGGTTATTCTAAAGATAAGCCCCTTTTGAAAAACGTTGATCTCGATGTGCAACTTGACTCTCGGATAGGAATTGTTGGACCGAACGGCGCTGGTAAAACCACGGTGTTGAAGCTGCTAACCGGCCAGCTTGAGCCATCTTCGGGCCTTCTTTCACAACATGCTCGCTTACGTATTGGATACTTTGCCCAACATCATGTTGATGCTCTGGACCTGACGACCAGTGCGGTAAGCTTCATGGCGAAGACCTACCCTGGAAAGACAGACGAGGAATACCGCAGGCATCTGGGAGCGTACGTTGAACCCTCTATTGATTTCACTTGTTGTGGTGCTTAATTGCTAATGTGCGATTCCTGCTTTGACTAGATTCGGAATCACTGGAATGACTGGACTTCAAAAGATGGAGCTCCTGTCTGGAGGACAAAAATCTCGTGTCGCATTTGCTTGCTTGTCGTTGACAAACCCACACATTTTGGTCCTTGATGAGCCTTCCAACCACTTGGATATTGAAGGTATGGATGCATTGTCTGAGGCATTGCAAAGGTTCGAAGGTGGTGTCGTGATGGTATCCCACGATGTGACAATGTTGCAGAACGTCTGCACTAGTCTTTGGGTCTGCGACAAGGGCACAGTAACCAAGTTCGATGGCACTGTCAATGCCTACAAGAAGATGATCAGTTCACAAGCCAATGAAGCAGGTGTAGCAGTTGCCCATTAGACAGGGAGCATTTGAAACCGAGCGGGCTGAAAACTCAAGTTATACTATTATGGGATGAATTTATATGTCCCTTTGCCCCACTTCGCCTGCTGGTCTACCAATCAATACCTACTAGTATCTGTCGCTACATAAGAGGAATGGAATGTTGCAACATGTATCTGCTTACAGGGTTATGTGCTTCCCTAGAAATCTTCCACCCTGGGTACTGATCATTATGTTGAAGAGCTATAGGTGAGACCATATTTGATTGTTTAATGCTTGTTCGGGCGCTTTGTTCCAGAAAAGCCAGCGTATGATTTTTAGCTGTAATCATTCAGAGGGATGGTGAACAATATTACAATTCTGAGCGCGTGGCTATGTACAGGTAAAGGCCCAGCAAGATAACGAAGCGATAGCTGACCATATTTATGTGCTATCTCCAGTCTTTCGGTAAATCTAGTCGACTGATCGTCCATTGTAACATTAACTGGTGATGAATGGTAGCTGGGAGTGAGCCAAATTGGCCAAGGCCACGAGATGCTAAGCCGAGTAGACTTGATCAGCGATGCCCCGCGACCTATTATCGAGCTTTGATGAGCATATGTATGCCTGAGGTACTTCAACATGAAGGTGTGTTTGCCTTAGGAATTAAGTCCTTGAGAGTAGGTCCCGTGAGATGCCAAGCTAAACCTCTCCCGTAGCTCCCATGCTTCCATTTCCTACCACTCAGTCAACGTGCCTGCCTGGGATGGTATTGGTGAATCTATTCATTATCAGGAAGATTCTTCTTAAACATGGGTACTAGACATGAAAACGATACATTGGACCCTAACGCTCCTCTACTTAATCTAGACGGACACACTACTCACAACCTCCCCAACAATGAAGAGGATAGGCACATTGATAGAGAGTCAAACTACTCGGGAACTCGATTTATATGGGCATTGACATTCTCTGCTGGTCTTAGTGGGCTATTATTTGGTTATGAGTACGGCATGACCGTTTTCGCTTCTCCTCGAATGCAAATGGTCCCAGTGCTGAAATCAAATACTGACAGCCGCGATTGTGAAGCACAGGGGTGATTTCCTCAACGCTCGTATCAATCGGCACGGATCTCTCCAACCGCGATCTTACAACACTAGACAAAAGTCTGATAACATCTTGCACAAGTTTGTTTGCTTTGGTTGCCAGCCCCCTTGCGGGAATTCTGGCCGACAAGTTCGGTCGCCGGAAGGTTATATTCGTTGCAGATGCGCTGTTCGCTCTAGGTGCTTTTGTGCAGGCAATCTCCAGTGAAGTCTGGAGCATGATTGCTGGTAGAAGTATTGTTGGGTTAGCTGTCGGCGGCGCAAGCTTGGTAACTCCATTGTAGGTCAATATCTTGTAAACAATAACCTTGGGCAAAAGTCTATCGAAACTAAGCAAGCTGCTTGCTTAGAGATTCCAGCTTCTAGCTAATTGCTTCATCAGATACATCTCCGAATTGGCACCATCCAATATGAGGGGCAGACTGGTGACAATCCTCTCCTTGTTCATCACCGGTGGCCAAGTTGTAGCATACGTCGTGGGTTGGCTCTTTTCCTTAATTGACGGAGGCTGGCGCTGGATCGTAGGCATTGGAATACTTCCGGCACTCTTCCAGCTTGTTATTCTCACCGCTCTACCTGAAACACCCCGATGGCTGGCACAAGCAGGATTCGAAACAAATGCTATAGCTGTCCTGGGGAAGGTCTACCAGGGTCATCCAAACAGTGAGTACATCGCTAAACAAATCTTACGGGAAATACAGCAGGAGGTGGCAGAAGAATGCTTAGGCCATTCTGATAGTGCTTATGGGGCCGGCCAACAATGGATTCGCTACATCTCGCGGCGTACCACAGATCTCTTCTACATTGGTGGCAATAGAAGAGCATTGATTATAGCGATGATGCTGCAAGGTTCGCAGCAGCTCTGCGGGTTCAATAGTCTTATGTACTTCGCTGGCCTCATATTTTCGTCTCTGTCCTTTTCGTCGCCGACGCTCACGTCGCTGTCAGTGGCCACGACTAACTTTCTTTTTACATTGCTTGCATTTACCTACATCGATAGGATCGGCCGGCGCCGAACACTCCTCTATTCCATACCTATCATGGCAATATCTCTCATCGTTTGCGCATTAACCTTCTCTTTGGTATCATCAGATTTGTCCTCTTACCCACAGACACGTGCAAGGTTCAGTGACACCGTGACGGATGACCGAATGCTCCCTATTACTATTCTCTTGTGTTTAACGGTTTATACCGCTTCTTACGCTTTCGGGCTTGGCAATGTACCCTGGCAACAGTCTGAGCTGTTCCCTTTAAGTGTGCGGTCTCTCGGGTCTGCATTCGCTACAGCAACGAACTGGGCCTCAAATTTCATTGTCGGGCTCACTTTTCTGCCCATGATGGAAATTCTGTCTCCAGCGTGGACCTTTGGAACCTATGCGGTCGTGTGTGCAGTTAGCTGGTTTGGTGTGTGGGCGATCTATCCAGAGATGAGTGGGCTCGGGTTAGAAGAGGTCAAGGAACTCCTCGCAGATGGCTGGGGTGTCAAGGAAAGTCTGGCGAGGACCCGCAACGACTCCTAGACAACCAAAAAGAAAAATAGAGAAACCCTACACATGTATATGTTGTCATTAATGGGCAGAGCTAGGAGGAGTAACTAAGGATATAGGACAATTCTTAGACTAAGGCGCAACCCGAACTTGCTTTACCGATATACCCACCTGCAACAATTTAGGGAGCTACCACCGTTGCAGTCATAGAATTTCTTGTCAAGTCACCCATTCTGGTGGATGGCAGTTTGTGCCGGAGTTATCCACCGTCGACCAAAGGACTTTTGGCCAGAAAGCCGGGTGCCTCCAGAATCTACGGCTCCATTACCACACCAAGGGAGTGGCATGACTTTGATGAACAGCTCTATTGAAATTAGTAGCCTTAGCGGGGTCTTCTCCCTCACTCTTGAACCTTGAACAAAGAAATTAGCCCGCACTGCTGTACAGATCGCATTGATGCGGATACCCTTCCGCATGAAGCGATTCAAAATTTAAAGCATAAACCAAAAAAGTTCATTTTGAAGGGGAATGTCGGATAGACTAGCACGTCATCCCAGGGAAGCTTATATAACAGGTTGGTTAGAGTCACATTTAATTACTACGTAGAGGGGAGAGGTATCACACGGATAGAGGGAATAGCAGCTACCGGTGATATCCCTTGCACTTCTGACCCTCCTTGGGTGATCGACGAAAGCAGTGGAGAGCCATATAATTACTGCCCAAGACACTGTTGAGGTCGATATAAAACATTCCAAATTCACTTCGGGGGTCGCCCTCTGATTATTATGCGTAGATGTTGAATATATCAGCCACTCTCGCATTAGCAGGTTCGGAATGAAAACAGCTAGCCTCTCGGTATCTTTATATCTCGTAACATTATTTGTTTGTCCACAGGAGATGAACATTTTAGTCCAGGAACTTGGCTGGCTGGAAAGCTCTATTCACCGCGAAACTAATGCCACTGGCTATGTTTGAACACGTCAATACTAGTAGTGAATCGCCTATTCACACCGGGACTGTGGCTACTTCCTCCTGAATGTTGGTTATCATGGGTGTAGTTGGACCTGAGATCGTCGATGCGGCATGGACAAAAACAGTCATTCCCAAGTCGCCCGCGGGGTGGTTGATGCAAGCTTAAGAGGTAGATAAAAAGGCCGCTCTCATGAGTACAAGTGCGATTACGACAAGTGCATGGCTGTAGAATGAGCTCAGGGCCTACCAAGACATAGAACGCTCAAACCGTCATTGCTAGTCATGGAAGCCCCTTGGAATGCAACTCGTCTATGCAGGAAGATTATCCCTTCGGATAATAGCATTTCATGGTGACCATGGTGCTATGACCATTGGAGATAGGTGTTGATTTGGTCTCAGAGAAGTTCTGGTCAGGCTCCTATCACAACTGAACGTTGAGGATATATAGATATTGTCAATTGAGTCTCAGTGTGGGAACCGTTTGCGTTTTGCATCAGCGCTGTTGCGATTGCCTAATGACATTTGCCAGCCACCGAACGTTTAAAGTTCAGAACGAAGGGTATAGTACGAAAGATTCCAAGCATACCTAGTCGGGTGATAGCAAGAAAGATAGCAACGTCAAGGCCTGAGAAGATATACCAACGTGCAATAATGGAGCGGCTGGCCTTCCAAGCAGCTATCCGAAGCCGATCCGCCAACCTGTTTCAGCGACTACCAGCTGAGGTACACACTCTGAATTATTCTGTTACTAAGCCAGCTGCTGAATTTTTCATGCTTCAGATAGTCCAATACATAGCTTGTCTACTGCCAAGTGACGCTGATGTTGCACATCTCTCTTCATGCTGTGACTTTATAGCTCAGAAACTCTTACCTGGGGAGTCGTCTGTCTGGCGATACCGTTTCATGAACTTGTATGATACACCACCAGGCCGGAGTTCCTCTGAATTAAAGATCGAGTATCAGATTCGTTCGATCGTTCTCTCTCAGAAAATCAGTTTTAGATATGGCCAGAAAGAAGAGCAACTATTATGGCTGACGGTGATGCAAGACATCCTCCTAGAGGCTCTGACCATTACGGAAATGAACGGAGTGGTCTTTTCAAAGACGTTCGAGCGCATCCGTGAGGCACTTCAGCTTTCTGCTCCAGACTTTCTCAGCAGGCCCCTAAGCGGCTATGGAAACACGAAACGAGACCGACCGTCCGGTTTATTTTGCGCTCTTCAACTGGTAGGGCAACCAAGATATGTGCATGTGAGAACTGTAGAGCTAGCAATGACAATATCCCTTTATAGTGTCTAACCGGCTTAGCGCTTGACCCAAAAATGTCCGTTCGTTGCCTCCGAACAGACTACGACATTGCAGATGTCTACTCTTACCAAACTGAGTTTACTAGACCACTCATTGATCTAAAGAAATTAGAACTACTAACCATTTTGCATATCCGCAATTTCTGGGTGCGGCATTTGCTGAGCCCTAATGAAGCTACTTACTGCACGTCTTATGCTAAGCTACCTGTAGACCAAAGACCCAAGGTATGGTCTACTATCAATGAAAATGTGGAGCTGGGCGCCAACTGGGTGGGTTACTGGTGTAAGTCATTGTGTCTAACCGGACTTACTCAAGTCAAGCATGATGCCAAACAACTAAACTTGCCCTGAAGCATGCGTCCATCCCTACCCGGAAACAGTCATCGAGCTTGAAAACCGGCAATCATGCGCTGATTTGAACTCACATTGGACACAAGGGGACACTGATCCATTGGTATGTATTATAGCATAAGGCATTGGGGAAGAAGAATGCTAACACAGGTCAATTCCCAGTTCTTTCGAATCAGACCAGACTTGAATACCTTGAACTGGCCACCTGAACTCAACAAAATAATCCCGATGATTGGGCCAGAGTCCCATCGCTTATACTTCCGTGGGTTTCAAAGACTTGACGACGATCTATATCCAGTGCGTGGCTTTACAGAGCCCATTGGAGGATTGCAAGGTGGCTTTCCCGGTTGGCAGCGTATCTGCTTTGCCATATATGCAGCGGACCGTGAGCAACTTCCGCTACTTCTTGAGATTGGCGAATCGGAGCCGAGTGACGACGAAGCAGCATGTTTACTAAACGAGCTGTGGCCACCGGTTGAGCTGGAAACTGATTTTCTTTGGATACAAGGCTATGAGGGAGTGATCCTTCCCGGGGGTAAGATCATGTTAGGACAATGGGTTGATATGATTGACACGACAGAAAGAGGGCCGTTCATTTTTTGGAATTTGTGATCACACATACACATACATCTTGTTAACTCTTTTGGGAATCACCTAAGTAAGCCCAATATGTCCATCATAGCAGGTTATGAAATAAAAATATTGGAAAGGTTCATATTATAAAACAAAGAAGAAGAAGGGGTTACATGAAAATCACTCCTCAATGTCCTTCACCTTCTCCCATTGTCCCTTGAGATTTTCCTTCCATAAACTGACCTTGTTATCTCCTCCACTGACAGCGAGGATGTTTCCGCTCGGGCTCCAACTAACCCTCCAGAGCACAGTGTCAAATTCGAGCTGCTGGCTGGCCCACTGACCAGGATTCGACGCATCCGAGGTCCAGATGCGAACAGTTTTATCTTGGGAGGCAGACGCGATGTAGGACTTGGAAAGTATGCTCGGCGACCAAGCAACGTCTCGGACCCAATCGGAGTGGCCTTCAAGTGTCTGAGAGAGATTGTAGGACTTGGTTTCCGGGCTGCATGGTTATACAGCGTGATTAGTATATCTACATTCAAGTAGTAAAGCGGAATTTGCTATTTGCACGTACTTGTAATCCCAGATTTTGAGCAGATTATCGCTTCCACCGGTGACGAACCTCCGCTGCTGACCCGGTCCAGGGTTGGCACTGATCAGGCTACCAGGAGATGCCGCAGGGGCCCAGCTAATAGAGTTCACGCCCATTCCATGAGCATGAAAGATCTGATGAGTCCAGCTATTGTCCTGGAACTCAAGAACACTAACATGGCCGTCGGAAGAAGCACAAGCAAGAAGGCATCCACTCTCGTGCGGAGCCCAGGAGACCATATTCACCGAGGCTGTGTGGAGGGAGAAATCAAAGACCTTTGTCCAGGTGTTTACAGCGACAGGGGATGTTGTGTTTTGATGTTGTTCGCGCCAGATGAGGACCTTTCCATCATAGGATGAAGAGGCCAAAATTGTACCAAATTTAGGGTGCGCCTAGAGTCAGAACAAATGCATTTGTCAGTTCAGGGCTCAGTTGCGGTGAGTGTAAATCCATATGAGCTGCTTGGGGAGATTGGTACACACCCATGCGATACACCAAACTGCGCCTTCGTGTCTGTTATGTTCGTATTTTCTCATTTCAGTAATCGCGCGTTTAATCACAAAGAGGATATTTCTCACCCTTTTAGAGTTTCCACCAGGCGATGCGTCTCGCCTTCGATCTCAAATATCTTTATTGTCTTATCCGACGAGCAAGTGGCTAATCTGCGGCCATAGTAGTCCAGGCCAGCGTCGTGCTGCGTATCATAGGTGGGTCAGCTCGGGGAATACATAGCGCTGAACCCAGATGTGTTCCAACTTTAGCACGTACAATCATGTCATCGTGTCCAGAATTGGAGATAATCTGAGCGGCCGCCTAGAACTCCAAGTCAGGACGTCAATGTTTAAAAAGAACAAACAGGATCGGGACAGGCTGAAAGGGAGAAACGCACCATTTTGTCCAATTCGATGCCCGTAGCAAACCCTAGGGGACTATATTTGTAGAGTATGGTTTGTTGATCTTTGAGCGCTGCTGATTATAAGTTTTGAGGAAGAGGGCGGTGGTTGGAATGTTGAATCAACACGCAAATCGGCACAGTAGCCAGACACCGCCAGCTTGTCCGTTTCGCAGTGGGAGGAGCCGCACCCAAATCTTATCTTATCGCCTCAGTCATTCCCCGACCACGCCCCTTAGCACGTGAGACCGGCCTCGGCTCTCCTCGGCTGGCTACCCCACGCCTTCTTCTGTATGTCCTTACATGTCGACTTCCTTGCCAGTCTTATAATCGATCCCTCTTCCGACCAAGATTCTCATTATATTTGCCTCCAAACTCACACCTATATCAAATTTTCGTCGATCGCACTAGATCGTATATTGGGTCTCCATCGAAGATCTTCTAGCACCTAGCTCGTGCTACCTCGACATCATGAGTGATGCTCTGTGTGGCCCGTCCAATGCTCTTCAAAACTTCCAGAAGCATGCCTCTGTTGATCGGACACTGCAACAGGACAGATTAGTGTCGCGACAGTCGCATTCTCAGGTTAGTTTTAAGCCTTACTCTACATTCGTGTGGATCCCATTTTCAACAATACTAAGATCTGGTTTGCGCTGTAGGGCTTTCGGTCACAAAATCCCAACGAAGGTATCCCAGATCCCGAATTCGCTGCGTTCGAATCCAATATGCCAGGAGCACCGCTCCCCGATTTACAACATCCGGGCCACTTCGCTACGCCTCATTTCGCGGTACACAATCAAGTAGAGAAGCACAATTGGACAGCAGACTTTCAGAGGCTACAGATTTCTGGCTCTTCACCTCTAGCTCATCAACAAGTCGGCCCAACCCCAGCCTCAGCGTCGAACCTTGCACAGCATGGTTGGCGGAATGATTTTCTAGCCCAACAGCGGCAACCTAGTCCTGCTCAGCAACACAAACCTTTCGCCCAGGGGTTCCAACCTTTTTTTACGCCTAGTTATCCTATACACGAGAGTGCAGTAAATGCTCCCCCGCCATCGCAAGCTCTGACAGCTAGCCAGCTACCATCCACTGAAGCCTTCGATGAGTCTGCCTTTGAAGCTGCATTTGAACAAGCCAAGGCGGATTTAGCGTCACAAACGGCTGATCACGCACAAGAACTTACCAATGAGACCTCTAATCCGGATGCAACTGCTGCTCCTCAAGTTGAAGCCATCCGGATTGGTTCAGACACCATACCCCAGGCCGAAAAGGATGACGCTCGAGCACATTACAATGACTCAGACGAGCTTGCCCGAACAGCGGGACAGTTACTGGAAAATGTCAGCCACGATCAAAGCCAGAAATTTCGGGAAAGTAACTTCCTCGCCTTGATGCGCCGTATCCGAGACCGCGAGGTTCATATCGAAGGAGATGAGTTCCGTGAAGTCAGTACCAGTCCGTGATCTCTAGAGTTTCGGCTGGCGTGGCACGAGCGCTGGTATATTTTAGTCTATATATACCGGCCTTTGTTCCTGCTAATCAGATCCCAGACTATGCAGCCTCTACATCCTGGTGGCAAGTATTATCCCGAAGGAAAAACACGTACGCAGCAAGGGCGAAGCCCGTACACGATGGCAATGAATCACGACAATAGCAGTAAGTAGTAGTAGAATGAGCACAAAGCACCCACCAGTCTGTTTGCAGCCTAGAGCCGACATTTGAGACACGGTACCTGACCGAATGGATACTGTACTATTTAGATTCTGTTTATGGAACGTCTCTTCAATCAGATACCGTACTACCGCGGTGTGGAGGGAATGAAACATCCAAGCACGCGTCTCAAGCAAGTACGATCAACGAGCTAGGCACAGGGCATGATGACCAAGCTCTTCATGAGAGTTGGATGTTCGGTGATCGCTGGGCTTAATTCATTTCCCAGCCTTATCGTTCTGGTTTGTTTATTTTTGGGAGGTGTACCGGTGGGGGAAAGAAAAAAGCTTGTTCATGGAATATAGGGGAGAACATACTCCGTAGCATGACTCCCACTTTTTCCTTTTTCTTTTCCTTTTCCTTTTCTTTTCCTTTCATTACCCCTGATTTTCTATTCCCTTGTGGTTGCTGGGGTTCCCATGAGAGATCTGACCCGCACTGACACATCAACAAAAAGTTGTATGTTATGTACAGTACAGTACCAGATCACCGGTGACCAGGCATTCGCGTGATCCTATTCTCCTATTGATGATCAAGAACAATACCAACCCTGTCGCGGCTCAATAAGGAGGCCGGGACCATTATTGCAACTCCATGGTATCGTTATTGCGTCCCCTTGGCGGTAACGACGTGCTTGACTCGATTGGCTCTCTGCCCCGGTTGTAGGGGCTAGCTGGGATACAGTCCTGCACTATCAACATGCTGTTGTGAGCAGTGTTGGTCTACCTACTGATGCATCATTCCTTGTTATCAAGGGAACACCGCGTGTAACGTTATATCCAGGTGCTGTGATCGTGGGCCAGTTGATTGCATATTCTTGCTTTGGAATCATGTTTCACTGTTCAGTCTTAGTGGGATCCTAGCTCTCTCATATCGCATAGCATCTCAGCACCCGTTTTCATTTCTTTTCCTTTCTCGATATATATATCTAGTATATCTTATCCCAGGGCCGTATAGATCTGCTATTCTTCCTACCCATGCTTTACGGGATATTTCCTGCCAACTGTTATACGACACATTTGTCTACCCTTGAGATCATCTATACCGCGGACGGCTACCATATTTAGCGCAAAATGCTTCCTCCCTCCGGCTCCTTGCTCCATCAACTACAGAAACTTGCAGAAACAAGAGCAGCCGCTCAAAATCAAACGAGGGCGTCACCTCCACCTTCATATTCAAGGAGTAATGTACAGATCTCGCCCTCGCCGAAAACGAGTTGATTGACAAGGATGAGCCGGAAGATGCTGATGATGGCGACAATGGCGATGAATGCATGCCCTGGGAGTCTGTTCCTAGCAACGGCAACCGTCACCACCACACCCCCGTTAACATCCATATCGACGCATCGATCAACGTGCGAGGGAATGACAACACCTTAATCATACCATCTGTGGCAGGCCCACAGCAAGACAACAACCCTACGACATCTTCCTCGCTACCAAGTTCTACGATGCAGCAGCAGCAATCAGCACAGCGACATCGCCAGACCAAGTTAACGGGCATGGCGACGTCCATTATCACCGCTCTTGGCAGGGCCAGCCTCCTTCACCTGACCAAAGACGGATCTTCACCCGTAGAAATCAATATTAACTCAGGAATAAAGATCGAAGGAAGCCGAAACGTCATCTGCCCGGGTAACAGCCTCTCCCCCGGCCGTTCTCTCGCGAATCGAAAATATGTCCAGATTAGTGGAGTGGGGAGCTTACATGAGATGGACAGAAAGAGACGCGCCGACTTAGTACGTCCTTCCTCGCCAGTAGAGCACCTTGATTATGAGGAATTTATCCGTTTAGAGGCACAACGTGTTCCTGATGCTTTACATGCAGGAGCCACCAGAGATTCCCCACGCAAAAAGAGTGTGATGTCCGATGCATGAGCCTTACATGTGTTGTTGCCTGCCCTGTGGACTAATGAGACTATGGCTGATTCTCAGATCAACTTGCATCAGAAACAACCCAGCAGGTATCTACAAATATTAATGTAATCCATCACAACATGGAAGAGAGCAGAGTCGTTCTACACGATTGGCGGGTTTGTCAAGTATCTGTTTGAAACCTCTTATCGTAACGTAATACTACCTGGGGCTTTCCAAGTAAGCTACCCTACGCGTAACAAAGAATGATCAGGTAAAACAAGAGTCACAGGACGAGATCCCTTCAAAAACAAATAAAAGGAATAAAAAGGTGGAAAGAAAGGAAGGGTTTCGCCGAGGACATATGTCGTCCATGTTATAGGGGAGAAAAAGAAAGGAACGAGCCGCTCAGCAACTGATCACCACTTTACCAACCATGTTAGGTGTTAAATAAAGATCCTGTTGGACACAGTAGAACTAACGACTGGTAAACGGACCCTGAGTATTCCATCTGTGTTTTATTATACGTCAAATCTAGTGATCTGTCTCCAGGTGGAAACTTGCACTACAGTAGTACTACACATAATCGGTAATTTAGCTTGTACGCTGCTCAATACATGGACACCACGTCTAATAATGGCGAGTAATTTCTGCCTTGGTACTCCGTGTCCGTATCGTGAAAGGACTAACCAAAGACATCCGAAAATATAATACATAAACATATTGGATATGAACTCATTACTGAGCCACAATACGTTCAATCATTGTTCTCAGTCCTAGATTTTCCTTCCCATGCTTTATACTACACTGCTAAGTGTCAGAAGAAAATAAAACAAAGATAAATAAATAAATAAAAAGAGAAAAGAATAAAGATCAAAATCCATAATAAAAACATGAACCGCCCACTACTTTAGAGTAACCAGTACGGAGTATACATATCGGTAATACAACAGTCCAGAACAAAATTTTGGAAAAACGATAAGAGCAAGATTGAAGAAAACATTGAAGGAAATAAAATAAAGTCTTTCTCCTAGAGCAAGTTGCACAGGAAAACTGCAAAAAGAATGCAGAGGGTAATAGGTAAAAGTTAGTAATAATAGTGATGAAAAGAGAAAGGAGACATGAATCACATCAAAGACGCCGAATCCTAACTGTGAAGGGTTCATTAAAGATATCATGGCCAAGGTTTTGAAAACTACAGGGACTATGTTCCAATCCTGAAGTGATGTAGGATGCAGTCTTTAGTTTCACTAAATGTGATTGTGGTGTTGAGCTCGTAACTGATCCTATTGACCGACTAATGTCAGCTACGCTCAACCTATTCGTTCCCGGCTTTCTTAATTGAAGACCAGTAACTGCTGTCTTACCCAAACCATATGAATAGACCGGCGGCGAAAGCCGAGCCAAGTATGTCCATCTGTTGGGACTATGCTCGGCCAACCGGTATATCGTGACGGTGTAGATCTCTAGACCATTCCGGTGCAACTTTATCACGTTCGTATAGAAGACCACAATTGTGGCAGAGTGTCTAGGATCCAGTGAGTCAGTGAACTGAGCATAGCTGCGGACTTTATAGTTGTATTGCGCCTACCCTTGGACCGGCAGGGCCATCCCGAACAGCCCAAACGGCGGTACCCCATACCATGCAATTACTGCACCGCCAATTTTGCCGTTCCCTGTTGAAAGCAAAGAAGAAACAGTCAGCCATAGAAGGTGAAGAACAGTAGCAGAGTGAGAGGACAAACCAATCGGATAATGTACCGCCACCACCGCCATACCCGGCGCCGGAAGAGGTGTCTGGAGTTCCTCGTCCACCAGGCGTACCTCCTCTCCCCAATGGGCTTAGGCTGCGGAAACGCCTTTTTCGTTTACTCCTTTCTCCCCTACCTAGAGGGGTCTCACTGTCGACGTCAAAGTAGCCTCCGCTACCTTGTCGTGAAACGTCTGGAGTGATGCCTGCAGTAGAAGAGAACCTAGCGGTTTCTCGCCGTAGACGACGGATCTGCCGTTCACGATCGCCTTCCCGCTTCTCAATTTCTTCCTTTGACAACGTCTCCACCTTGGGTTCCCATTCATCGCCGAGTCCCTCTGGGTCATAACGCCAACCGGCCTCAGTGCCATTGGCCGCTTGGTTGTCTATCTCATTTCCATAGCCGCCAATGCCACTGACTAAGCCACCGCTTTCACAGACTTCTTTCTTCAACTTTAGAACAGCTTCATAAATACCATGTGCAATAGCTCCGACCCATTCTCCGCTAAGACCAAGATCCGCACAAGTAATTTTCGCGAATTCCTCTGCCATGCCCGGAGGATGCAGCAGAGACCACTCGAACTTGTCAGTGTATAATTTATTTTGCAGGTTGATGTTGAGATTGATCATGCATCTGTATGCATCATCTGGATTCAGGAAACTGTCGTTAACAAATGGCTCCTTGGTTACCGTCACTGCGTTGGATCTGCTATCAGGCGTGGCGGCATGGGTAGGAGCAGGAGTTGCAGATACATCGCGCGATACGCCAGCTTGACCGGCAGAAGGCAGCTTTGGCACTGTACTTTGAAATAGCGGATGTAGCGCAACACCAGCATATTCCTCTAATTGTTGACGAATTTGATTGCTGATTGCCATTGTCATGGCCTGTGGATTGGGTAGATCTAAGTCACGAACAAAGCCCGTAGCGAATTCTTCAGGAGTCGCCAGCGCTTCGTGAAGGTTCCAAAGAAATGTATCCTTGATCCTGAAGGCAGGTAACGGTTCGGGTCTTCTATAGCCGGGGAGAGTAGGGTTGATACCGGGATCCAGAACGGTTCGGGGCAATTGGAAGGGTTCTAGAGGTTGATGCGCTGGAACTTCTAAATCAATGCGAATGGGTATTAGGGTGAGGGGGAGCTGCGCCTGAATCTGCAGTTGGTCGGCGCAGCTGCATAACAGCAAAACTCAAAAGTTAGCATCCTTCGCAAAAGAATGACTTTAGGCGATAGAGCAAGGGAGTGGTGATTAACAAAGCATACACAGGCCTCAGCATCCTCTTGATCATCCAATCCCGAAATACCCCTTGAACCTCAACAGGAGCGTGAACTTCTTTCCCCAACTTTTCCGTCAAAGGAACCTTGTCAACAGTCGACTCTTCCCGTCGAAGGCTCCTCAAGCCAGTGGGTCGTCGGGGACCTTCACTGTCCTCGAAATCATCGTCGTCAAACCCATCTTCAGCGTAGTTTATTGCCGCTGTTCCTCGCTTTGTCATTCGCGGTGTCGGACCGGTTTGGCTTGGAGGAATGACCGGTGTGAGAAGCGCGTTTCCATATTGACGGACTCGTGGGGAATAAGAAGTAATATAGCCTCTGAGGGGGGACATGTTGGCCATTTATGTGGACAAGAACATGTCCCTTTCTGATTTGCCAGGGCGTTCCGATTCGCGAACAAGCAATTCTTATCTTAAATGCGGTCAACGAAAGGGTGAAACCGTGGAAGAGGAAAATATGTGAAAGTTGCAAGTGAATTGGCGAGTCGCTTCCACTTGAAAAGGTGATTAGTAAATCTGGCAATGCGGTAGAGTTGGCCTAGGTCAGCGACTTGCACAGGTTGATCTTTAGTATAAGCCAAAGCTCCTCTAACGGTGATCGCGGTCGAGCTCCGCCTGTTCTGCTTTGTCGCGTTTTCCCACTGGAGTGTTCCCGCTAATCCTGTTTCGGAATTATAGTCACGTGTATGTAACCAAATTATCATCTCTGTATCTATGGATCGGCGAGATTGATTCAAACTTACTCGATTCCTATTATTTCTTTTTATTTCTGTCTTTTTCTTACCAGGGGGAAACGAAGAAGACGATGAAGACGATGAAGACGATGAAGACGATGAAGAAGAAGAGAAAGAGAGAGAGAGAGAGAGAGAGAGAGAGAGAGAGAGAGAGGTGAATCAGGTCCTAGGATTGTATTGTAGATGTCTAGGACTTTCTCAAACAACGAAGGACGTTATCACTAGTTAAACAAGAAACAAAAAAAGATGTCGAGGATAAAACTTTAGCTATGGACGGCAAACACAAAGAAAAAAGAAAAAGAAAAGAGGGGTTATATCAATGCATGGAGTCCGGCCAGCTGGTGGAAACAATAAACAGAATGACACTAGTACCCTCAATCTTTAATTGAATACGCCATTTCCCTTGTCTGCAACGGCAGACGCGGAAGTAGATAGGGATATCATGAACTCCTCCAAAAATGGGCTTTGAAAAAAAAAAAAGGGTTGTGGAAAACAATAAAAGAAGTAATTGCTGCCAATTGTATGCTTTTAGCATGCAAAACGGTGCACGAGAAGGATGCGAAGCTTAAAGGATAGGTAGGAATTGGTCATCGAAGCCCAATTACACTCTGCAGTCATGTTAGGATGAGCCGTCAAATCAGCCGTAGGGTTTGCAAGCCTTACCATTTCTAAAGTCCATACTCTCCGAATCCAGATTTTCACCTTGCCTTCAACGCCTTCGATATTCTCCAACTCAACACCCTCCCACCAGCATCTTCTAGCAGGTTTTCTCCAAAATAGGAGGAGTTTCTGGGCCATGCCGACTGCGTTGTTATTAGGGATATCACCCCTGATATCAGTACGGAGTTTGGCCAATGCGAGGCTACAGATAACTGCCTTGTTGGGCTCTGGGGCCCGGTGGCCCCACCGATCATTACGATCAAAACCGCTATATTCATCTCAGTATTCAAGGTCATAAAGAGAGCTGGATGCTCAAAGATATATACTTACCCTGCAGTCAGCATCTCGATCAAGTGCTGCTCTGTTGAACCGGCCTCATCGCTCTTCCTCAATCCTGAGAATATCCCATCTTGTTTCAGTAGTGCTCTTGCAGCTGCACGTTTGACCTCAATCATTTCCGCGTGATCGATATCCGGCCGTGGAGGAATTGCATAAAAATCAAGGTCTTCCCGTAGCACGATGATACCTGCCCGGTCCTGGAGCATGTCCCTAGTCGATCCTTGCAGGGAGTCGGGGGATACGTCTAGGTCTTGTGATGTCGAGGCTGTTGGCGACGACGGGATGGATTGAGCGACGGAGCGGAAGAAGTCTAGCATGTACTGGAGAGACACCGGGTCATACTAACGTGTATATGTGAGAAGGGTATATCGGTTGACAGAAGGGACTTATGTGTGAAGCAGTAGAGTGTTTTTGCATTACTTACATCAACAGGGTAAATATCACCTTCGTGAAAGGTGCCCATGTGTCCATCTGGAAGCAAACCATTCGGAAACAGCGATAAAAGGACAAACTCCGGCAGTGTCAACAGTTCGTCTCGAGAGAGTGTGAACCTGGTTCCCCTGCAAACCAAGTTAGAGATTAATGACCAGTAATTTAAGGTTCGCGTCTCACCTGAGGTCAAGAGTGATATGTTCATCGCCGCCGATGTCTAAATTCCAGAATAGGTGTTATTGACTCGTACAGATGATCAGAAGAGCCGATCAAGTGCCATACCTCCTAAAGTGTTTATCGGTGGTCCACCCGCTTGTTGCACTTGAGTGATGATACTCGACGCGCCTCCTGCCGTAGCCATAACGTAGGTGAATGAGGTTATGGGACTAGATCCTTCGGTATACGGGGGAGGAGGCTCTCCCTCTTCCGCTGACCTTCCTGGAGAATAAACTTTGGAATCCCTGGAAAAGGTTTTCTTGGTCTCCGCGATCTCGGATGATGAGGAGTCTGGTTCCAGTTGCTCTTCTTCGGAGGACGGGGTTGTGAACGGCAAGACGAAAGCCGGCCCAGATTCGGGAACTGTAAGCTTGGCACGATTAGAATCAGCTCCAGGATTGTACCCAAGAGACAAGAATGGCGGAGGATGTGCTGAGATAAAGCTAGACGAGGAAGCTTGTGAGGACGGGGAATGCGGCGGCGGCGCAGTATAGAAGTCGTCGTCTTCCTCCCCTGTAGAATCCGGGAAATGATGCGGCCGCGCCGTGATAGGCGAGCCAGGAGCACTTGATTGCCACGGCAAGGTGTCGAGATTCGTTTCGAGTTCACAGGGACAGGGTTTATTCTCGTATGCCTGTTGGCGATTGTAAGGAGCTACTTGTGAGGGGCGTCCCGTTGATCGAGGAGGTTCCAGACTCCCGTTTGTCACGCCGATCAGGAGAGTGGTGTCTCTAGAGCTGTCGGTAAAACATAGGGACGCAGCGGGTATTCGTGAAAGACAGAATTTATGCTCGAGCTAGAAAACGAGAAACCGATGAATGAAGGGCAGTACGAAATAACCGGAAGCTGCAACTGTGAATGAGGCAAAGATGATGGGAGGAGAAGTGTGGGAGGGAAGCGCTTAGAGGTGATGGGGGAAACATTGGCAGAAGTTGGCCTACGGAGCACTTGGGGCTACTGCGCTACTTCCTCCTCCGCCCCAATCACTTTGTTTACTCAAGGACCATCGGTGAACAGCCATTTCTAGCGATGGATTTCTCGACTTTTCAGTAGGGATACTTTCATGATCTGTAATATAAATGGATTCACATCCGGTCACATGACTACTCTTCCAGTATCACAGAGGACGATAATAGTTTTAGGAAGTCCCTCGAATTTAAGGGGAACACCATCAACGGGTATCTTGTATCCAGATATAGGTAAACTACACCACCAGTTGCGCGCAGGTCATATGCAAGTCTATCTATGAACCTAGACATTGCGTTCAACAAAGCTCTGGATCATTCCCTCTAGCGTCGGTTCATACTCTTTCAGGGTCACTTCGTCCCCATCTAGGATGGTGTTGCCCTGGACAAACACTTTACGTGGGACCTTGTTCTGAAGAACAACCTCGCGAACTTTGGTCCCCCACCATTCATCAACCGACGTGACATCATCATAAAGTTTCTTACCTGCTTCAAAGTCCGCGGTACTCTTGTAGATATGCAGCTTTTGCAGATATTTCTCCACGGCTGGACGTCCGTGCGTCAGAATCTTCGATCGGTCTAGATGTATCTCCAAATCCGAGAGATCTTCTTTCGTATAGAAAAGCTTGACGAAATCGTCACCGGCGCCAAGGAATGTTCGCAGAATACTATAGCGAGCTTGCATATGGGCTTGCCCCCATTTCTGAGTTTTGGGGTCCCAGAACTCCAAGGCGACGAGGCCTGCACGAGCCATCTGCAGATATGCTGCGAACAAGACATCTCCAGCCTCGTTGGTGAGATCTTCTTGCCCGTTTCCGAACCCAAAAATCTTCAGAATGCTAAAGTCGCAGCTGAGCACCATAGCAACGCACTCTGCACGGCACTCTTCGTAAGAAGAGGCGATAGCTCCAAAAACCGAGCTCCAGGTCTGACCAGGCTTGTACCATGTAGATACAGGTTTCCCCGTGACTGGACTCAGAGGAGGGTTGTAAATATCGAAGTTATACTCTCCTGGGGCAGTCTCCTGGAGAAGCTTGCCAGTTCCGTGCCCGAGAAGTTCATGGATGCCCACCTGGACTTCAAATGCGGGGTCACGGCATCTGCGATAAACCTCCAAATCCTTCTCGGCAATAAAAGGAACAGGCTCATTAGGGGCTTTGGCGCTAAGCACATTTCCAAGAGAAACGTTCTTGAAGCCTAGATTTTGACGGATATCGTCATAATTGGGCAAGTTGATGCCAGCAGGTATGCCGGAAGATTGAAAGCTCAAGACTTCCAGCGAAGTGAAATCTGGGCTGAGAAATTTGTCCTTTTCATAGTCTTTGCCCCATGGAAGCTTAGGAATCATGCTCTCTGCACTATCCACCAGTTTCCCGAATGCTCGGGTACGCTCTAGGTTAACCTGCCCGGGTATCAAATATCAGCCGATGAAGAAGTGACAAAGATAATGATGCTTATAACATACCAAAGCAATGAAGCCTTCCCATTCTCCTCGCACTCCATGCGGGTCTCTATAAGTTTCTACAAACCCTATGTTGGTCTCCAAACTTGGCTTTTGATCTTTCACCCAGGTCCGCTGGCTTTCTTTGAACGCTTCAATTGAACCGGCACCAAACGACAAGGCATATGCATCTAACATCCGTTTCTGGCTGTCGTTTGCTGCATTGAGCCCCGCTTGCTTAACCGAATGGGCAATCTTTGCCATTTCCTCTATATGATCGCCAAAAACCAGGCGCAGCTTCTTTCCAGCCAGGTTACCATCCAGGTCCAAACCGTCCACCTCACCAAGATCCCTGTCCCTTACAGGAGGAGAAGCAACGCCCGAGGCAATTAACAATTCAAAGTCCCCGGACGATAACTTCTTAAGTCTTGTATTTTCCAGGGGCAGCCCCTTTTTCTCCATAAGGTCGCCAATAGCTGTGATCTCATCCTTTGTTATGGATGGCGAATCAGGGTAATAAGTAGTCATATGGCCACCATCTGTATAACCAAGGTGCATAAGCGCCTGCTCTTTTGTCTCATAAATGCCGCCTCCGGTCGTATTCGCTTTCTCAAATGCTGCTTTTGTTTCTGAGGTGGATGAGGCTAACGCCTGAAAGGTTTCTACAGGCAGTCGAGGAATGAACTTGGAGTCACCAAAACCTTTGTAGTTCCCGCAATTTCCGAGGAACTGGGCCGAATACTCCAAGAAATAGCGCAAATTCTCGTCGCTTACATTGGTCTTCTTGGCGAGGTCAGTCCAATTTCCATCACAGGCACGATAGAGTGTGATTATGAGATCGTAGATCGGCTCAGACTCGGGAGAAACCTGGCGCAAAGTAACGCGAGTGCCTTCAAATGCCGCTCTAATATTTGAACAATAAGCTCGGTTATCACCGTTGTATGTACCGATGGAGTAGGTGATCACGCATGCGACTAGCAAGAATTGTGCAACTGGGGTTCAGAAGAAACTAACCTGCTTATGTAGTGCGCATATCGCCTCAGCTTTGTATCCTTAAGATTATCCCAGTGGTGTTTGATCTCTAGGCAAACTACCGTGGGAGGGGAGTCAGCTAGATAGTGCTGTTTGACCTTCTCATCCATTGTAACTATTTTTTGATGTGTGTGAGTAAGAGATACAGAGCTTGTGGAAAGGTTATTAGTGAAAGAGGAACAAGTACGTGAAGAGTGACGTGAAGGACGGAGACGATTGAGGGGCAGAGGAAAGGGTCCGGAGGGGCGGTGGAGAGAATGTCCCGAAGGCAAGCGCTTTAAAGCGCCTCGAACGGCGAGCATTCCTGCGCAGTAAAGTACCTATCTCCTTAGTCTTTCTCTGACTGGAGGTAACATCATGGATACACAATTCTTGGCAAAAGTGGGGAGTTTCTTCGGCAGCTTATCAGAATCTTGACCCACCCTCTCTATCTTTATGGATACCTGTTGGCTATACGGAGTACAAGAGTAAGTAGGGAAAACATATTTGCTCACGATTAGGCCTTAGCTCCTAAAATTATCTATAGATGAATAGCACATGTCTATGTACATATAACAACGACAAACAGAAGTAAAAGAAAAGAAGAGACCTAAGCGTGAGAGAATGAAAGGAGCAGAACGGTAGTTAAAGTAGGCAAAAGGAAGAAAAGAATTGACCAACTGAGTTCTATATTACTATGATATCATTCCGCTTACAATAGACTTTCGTACTTGTCAAGCCCCTGCTTTGCATTGCCTTGTGGTTGTGACACGCTGTTATTCGAGAATGCATTGTGGGCAGTATTTATCCCCAAGGGGGACTTGTTCGCAGCTGCCAGACTACCAGAGCTTGGGAAGGTTCCCGTCGCGATATGAGAAGACGGAGGTGGAGGGATGGAGAATGCAGCAAAATTAGGGGTTGATTGTACGCTTGGTCCAGACATGGAGGCACCAGAAGCCTTCATGTTAGCTAAAGCCCCTAAGGATGGACCAGACAAAGGATTCTGACTATTCGGAGAGACCAGCGTATTCCATGTGGCAGGTGATGTTGCTTGTAAGGTAGGAAATGCGGGCGCTGGAGAAGATCTCTGCCTAGCAGTAGGCTCCAGCGAGGGAAACGAGTTCAAGTTATAATCAGGTGTAATGGAGCGCATACTAAGGCTTGGAGTGCCCGACGGGGCATTGCCTCTGCCAGCCGATCCGACCATATTTGTTGACCACGAGAATGCTGCAGGTGATTGTTTTTGATCAGACGCCTCTCCCGAGAGCATACTGCCCCACGGATCAGTATCCTTGGAGTTTGAAGCATCAGGACCCCGCCCAAGAACAAGGCGCTCAAAGTTATCTCTCGTGGAATCCATATTGGAAGGTGTTAAGCTATTGGGTATCTTCGAGGAACTTCCCGCGCCGTTTTGGAACCCGCTAGAGTCTGTTCCCGAAGAGAGCTCCTGAAGCTTCTTCCTCTGTTCACGCTCAATCTTCGAGGATACGCTTTTAATCAGGTTCATGAATTCTCCAAATTGATTTAAATTGAGAAGTGGCCCTAGACTGAAGTTCCACAGGATTGGGAGGACCTCCAGAGCAAGGAATTCGGTATCAGCAATTGTGCCGATCTGTTGAAACACATGCAAGGACGCCATCATGACAGCCGGCTCCTTAGTTTTGATAGCCTTAAGTGATGGGACGAGTTTTTCCTGGATTGTATACTTGTCCAAGATAGATGACCTGATTTGCTGTGGCTTGCTTTTCTGGACCAACCCAGACAAGTCATCTTCGACCGGCTCTCCTTCGTTTGAAGAGCCACCGCACAGCGCAGTAAATGCTTCCAAGCATCGTACTTTAATAGCAAGGCTGTTTGTTCGACTAAATGTAGAAGCGATTGGAGGGAAGACCTCATTCTTGACGGTGCTAAAATCAAGTATTGGAAGGATGACAGGCAAGCACTTGATAGCTCCGTCTACCAAGGAATGAGTAGGTGAATCTAGAGCTAGCCGGATTAGTGGCAGGATATCCTCCTTCAGCTCCTTTCCGGAGCAGTTCTCCGCCACGATTTTCATGTGTTCAAGAACAACCATGAGGCCCGCATCTTTCTTAGAATCACGTTCATGAACAGCAGCTTTCTCAGTCGGAAACAGCTCTTTGATTCGAGGAATTACCTTCTCTGGAAGTGTACGACGTGCATTGGGAATGCGTTGGAGGATCGCAAAAATATTGTGTAAAATGAGGGGTAAGAGTTCACGATCTTTCAGCTCGTCCAACAATATACCCAAGACTTTTCTTTCCAACACGGACACTGGAAATTCTGAGATAACCCGCTGCAGGCCACGCATGAATTGTGACTTCTCATTCTGATTCTTGGCTGGCAAAGACTCCAAGAAACGGATCGTTGATACTAATATGTTATCGAAATATTGTGATTGCTGGAATTCACGGGCATTCAAACGCTGCGCTGGTCGTCTAGTTATGAGCCGGGGCAATACGTGCGTAGCGAGGTCTTTCGGAATAGTGCCTGAGCAAAGAAAATTATTGCCCTGTGATGGCGTCGTGGATGGAGAGCTGAGCAATTTTCTGTATGAGCTCAGATTCGAATGAGCCTGGAGCGGAGAGATGTGTGGGGAGTTATATAGAGCTACGATGATGATCCCGAGGGAGAACAGGTCCGCAGAAGTATTTACATTGGAGTCCAATGCAAAATCAGGTGACGTATAATCCAGATTCAATTGGACGGAGGGAGGGAGGCGAGGGTCCTGGTAAAGGACTTCCGACAAAGCTAAAGGTGGAAGAGAGGACCGAGAGTCTGTGGAGCTGGGAGGGCCGGCAAACCCAAGGCCTGATATCTTCCAGTCGGATTTGGCATTGATAAAAATGGCCTCGGGGTTGAGATTGCCGTGTACAAGACCCGCAGATTCGTGGAGGAACTCGAGGCCCTTGGCAACTTGCAAAAGCCCCTTTTGAATTTCTAGCTCGTCAATCTCCAAATCTCTTCGCCTTCGAGTTCCATCGGGTTCTTCTACCATGTAACGGCTTGACCTCGAGCCTAACCTCGAGTTGCTTTCTTGCGCATCTTTCTCCTGCAGGAGCCTAGCAAGAGATGTCGTTATTTGCTCAGTCACAAACATAAGACCACCACCGCGGGTTTCCTCCACGGGCTCTAGAACCTGCAGCACAGAAGGATGTCTGAGCCGTGTCAGGCCACTGGCTTCCCGTTTAAGTCGTTCAATGACATCCTCGTGCAATTTTTTTGCCGAGGAAGAGGAGGAGCGACCACCTAGACCACTTGGGCGTGACTCAAGTGACTTCTTGTCAAAGATAAAAATGGAGGCTGAGGTGCCGGTGGACTTTTTCTTTCCATCATGGACTTTCCAGGGACCAGAGATCACTGCGGGTTGCGGAGAAATTTGATAATTGGCTGATATATTGGAACTAAATGATTTCAGAGCTGATGAAAACATGATTCTCCTGTCGATAGCCTAAGAGCATAGAACCAAGCAGTATTCTGGGTTGAGTAGCCAAGGACTGTTTCCTTGATTCGGTGTGATGATGGAGTGGTAAGAAAGCCTCGGCAAGCTGTGGTTCACGCAAGATGCCCTCCCGTATACTAATCAGATATTGACAATGCACTTTAGGCGACCATTTCACGAAAAGAGGGGGGCGTTGATGATGAAGAGAAAAGCAAGGGGGAAACGCGTGTTTGGTTCACCTCAGCCCTACACGCTACGCTTAATTATCCATCTCGAAACCTTCAGCCTAAGTTATGCATACCTGATCTGCCATCTGGACGGATGTAGTCACGTGATAATGAACACTGTAGCCAATGAACGACTGTGGAACGGCAAAGCTCAGGTTGGTATCACGTGGTGTACCGCCCTCGAATGGTACACTGGAAAGGCTATTGCCGGCTATCTGCGACTTTTAACTCCGACCTCGGACATCAGCCCTGGATTGTCAAATCAATCACTCTGGCCTGTTTATTAACAATCTCGTGGTCAACTTTTGGGTTTGTTACTTTGACGGCAGCCAACAATTAACAAGTTGCACTTTACACTTCCATCACTAGACTTATATGACGAGTTTGCCATTCGAGATCGTGTGGGGCGCGTTTGGCTGGCTTCCGTATCAGTTCGGTTATCGCTGGATCTTCCGGAGTTGGACCTAGGGTCCGTGGGATAAGAGTCATCAATTAAAAGGTAGCCCCTTCCGCCCTTTAAGTTCCGCTGCCGGCTTTCCTGTCCATACTCCTGTCTTTCACTATTATCAATTTCCTCTTTAGTAGTGCCAGGGTCGAGAGACACCCTGCGAAATCATCTCCGTTAGTACCGCGGTTCTCAGTTTGCGGCGCGCAGCCATGAACTCGCTGCGTCAATTCACTCGTCACAAGGCGCTACAGAGCCTGGCTGTCACACCGAGCCAGGGCTTCCACACAATTCGATTATGGCATAGGCATTTCAGCAGTACTCCAGCTGTTGCTTCCCGGCTAGCTGGCCTGGATCCTTCAAAGCTTACGGTTACCAAAACGAGCACCCCTAAAGAATTGACGCCTGCCAAGGATCTCGTTTTTGGCAAAACCTTTACTGGTATGTGCAATCCACAGAATTGGCCACATTCTGTGCCTATAGTAACGCGTTTCGCTCTTAGATCATATGCTTGCTATTGAATGGTCAGCATCCAATGGCTGGGATGCCCCTCGTATTGTCCCCTACCAAAACCTTAGCTTGGACCCCTCGGCTTGTGTGTTTCACTATGCATTTGAATGCTTCGAAGGCATGAAGGCCTACAAAGACAGCAATGGCCAAATTCGACTGTTCCGTCCAGACAAGAACATGGAGCGCCTGAACAAGTCTTCGTCGCGAATCGCTCTCCCTACCGTTGACGGTGAGGCTTTGACCCAATTAGTTGGGGAGCTCGTGAAATTGGACAGCAGATTCATCCCTAGGTAAGGTCTTCGCTGAGCCACCACGCATTTCAGCTAATAGCAATAGTGCCCGGGGATACTCACTATACCTGCGGCCCACAATGATTGGCACGCAAAGCACCCTTGGGGTTGGACCACCAGGTTCTGCCCTTTTGTTCGTCATCGCAAGCCCCGTTGGGCCTTATTACCCCACTGGCTTCAAAGCTATCTCGCTAGAGGCCACTGACTATGCTGTTCGAGCGTGGCCTGGTGGTGTTGGAGATAAAAAGCTGGGTGCTAACTACGCTCCGTGCATTGTTCCTCAACTGAGCGCAGCCTCCCGAGGCTTCCAACAAAACTTGTGGCTTTTCGGTGAGGAAGAATACGTGACCGAGGTCGGCACTATGAACCTCTTTATTGCGTTGAAGAACAAGGAAACAGGGCAGAAGGAACTAGTCACTGCTCCTCTAGATGGGACCATCCTTGAAGGCGTGACCCGTGACTCTGTTTTAGGACTTGCCCGAGAGAGATTAGCACCAAATGGCTGGACTGTTTCTGAGCGCAAGATTAGAATGTCTGAGGTTGCTGAGGCAGCGGACGAGGGTAGGCTGATTGAGGTGTTCGGATCTGGCACCGCAGCCATCGTAAGCCCTGTACGAAGCATCAGCTACAAAGGCAAGATGGTCGACTGCGGCTTGAAGGAGGATGAGGAAGCTGGCGAAATTGCTTCCCAGATGAAAAACTGGATCGAGGGGATCCAGTATGGTGATGAAGATCACAAGTGGAGGTAAGTCTGCCGCCGGGTGCATTCTTCATGATCTCATACTGATTTTACCAGCTACGTTCTATAAATAAAGCTTTGGTGGCATAAAACGGGCTACAAGTTGTCTAGAGTGTTTTACATGATTCTTTATGGGTATGGATAAAAGGAACGATTCGCAGACTTGGGTTATATCACTGCTATAATTTGGTTTGGCCATTTTTTCAACTAGCATGAGCGCTATCTTGCATTATAACATATTCTAAAACGAATATGTAGAAAGTCTAGCTACCTCGACTTTGCAACTCTTTCTCTCTTCTGTCCAGCTGCAGTAAGTATCCACCACTCAAGAGGTGAAAGCTACCTTGCGAGTCTGGTTGTAGTACCTGGTAAGTATCTTAGGTAGGTCGACACCTGCTGAATCTACCACGAAGCCAAGCCGCTAGCAACCCGTGAATGGCCTCTGCAGGTGCCTAATCATAACTCCCAAGGAAGGAAATGATCAACTGTGCCCGCAGCTACCGCCTTGCGCTTGAACCTCAACAACTCGTAGACTCAGCCGCTGTATCATGGCGAATGACGACTTAGCCTGTATTAGAGTTAGGTCGTTGATCGGTGTTTTGCCATTGTACATACAAGGTACTTTTCCGGTCAGCCTTTTCGAGCCCAGTTCACGGGGCGCCTGAAGAGCTATGTCACGAACCTTGTCGACCTAAGGCGTGTCTCTACACGGACGTAATACGACGATCCCAGATGTTTATATATAAATATAGTAACAGATGGCATTCCAGCGATGGAACGACAATCCAGTGGAATAGAGATGTACTGTACTCTTTACAGCAGTACAATTAACCATTCACAGGGCGAGACACGCCCAATGTCAATAATTCACAATAGTATAGGCCGGTTTCTGCCAGCGTGGAAAACTTCGAACCTCATGAATTTCCTGTTCGTGGTCCTCGAGTCTAGCCTAGGAGGCAATTGCTAAAGTACTGGCCCGGAGTATGTACGAGCGTGGGAGAAGCACACAAATTAGTGCCTGAGGCAGAATATCCGTAACGGCCTGGAACGAGGCGTAGCTGTAAGCCCAAACCGGGTGTGCATAAGGGACCCAAGCCATCTTGCTATGCCTGAGGGAGGAGAAATCTCCAGGCCGCCACGAGGAGATCCACAACGCACGCTACACGACGTCCAGAACGTCGGCAGGATCCGTTCCCGCCCAAGTAGTTCCATTACTCCATGCACATCCATCCGAGACGGGACAACAACGGCGAAGAAGTTGATCAGCACACATCTGAATCCTCCATACCAGGCCGATCACCATGGCATTGTCAGGCCGTCACGAAGGCTGTGCTACACAGCGGGATCCGGATATGATGGGGAGGTGGAACACAGGATATTGAGTCATTTTGGTGGAGAAGGAATCTGATGGGAAAGTGGATTGGTAGGGAGGGATGCCGATGAGATCCGCAAGGCCATTCATTCATTCATCAACTTTTGAACGTGTTGACGGAGATATGCGCTGTCCGAATGTCGGGAATATATCCTTTTTTCCAAATCGCCAACAGCCACCGATTGCCAACAGAACAATAACATTTCCTTCATTCATTATATTGAAATGATAGCCAACCGTGACCTTTTAAAAACTGATTGGTATGGACACATCGACCCTAAACGATCTCCTCGAGCGACGCCTGTTATTTATCCCGAACATGCATTCAAAATCATATTGGATTCGCCGACTTGGCTGGGACAGCATTAACACACAAACTAGTTTTGGGGCGCTTTTAGTTCTCAATTAAAATCTACAGTCCTAGCCCCTTCCCTCGAGGCCTATTCGATCCTCAGTAGGCATTGACTGCATGGTATGTATTTTTATATTGACCATCGACCGGGCTTCTGGCGCACTCTGGCCATTCCCAGTGCTCAATAATGGTTAAAAATAGTGAACCCCGACCTTGGCCCGCTCGGCTTTTTTCTTTTTCTTTCTTTTAACTCCGTACAAGGAAAGCCATCCTTTGCTGATTCCATCACCCCACCTTCAGCGAATGAAGTTAATGTTCACATAGATTGCACCTCGGTGTTTAACTTGCCCCCGACCTTATAAGTTGAAATAGATACAGAAATCTCTCCGGTAACAACGTCTCTTTCAACGAATCAAAGGGTATTATATTGGCGAAATGCGGGCGCTTCTCTCGATCAAAGATGCATGAATTACTTCGCCGAAGGATTCATTCCTGCATAGACTTGGGAGCGGGACTGGAACTTTCTATACAGCGGAAATTTTTCATGATCTAACCGTTCATACTACTTCACTTCGCCCGTCAGATGTCAAGTCGGTCACCACGTGCGGTCACCCACACCTGGGTAAGCAATTGAAGTTCGTAATCTTCTCGGGCGGCACAGATGATCCTTAGGCTTAGTCTACCATTGTAAGCGGAGCAGTGGTAATGATGACCCTGCGTTAAATTTTTGAAGTATATAACCAGTGATCAAATCCCAGGGAAAGAGGGGCTACGAAGGTAAAGCAATCATACAAAAACGGGTATTCAATCCGAGAAACTTGCCGATTAGGTAACACCTGAAAATATTAACTAGTCACTGCTAGTTATTGTAGACATATAGATGTCACGTACTTGCAGCCAAAGCACGATATGTGCCAACAAGTCTCATCACTACCTGGATGTTTCAAGACCATTGCTGGAAGGTTTAACTATTCGTCATCGAGAATGTTTGTCTCTTAGGATCCCGAATTTGGAAATAAGTCATACCGACCATTAGACTCCACGAAGGACTATCTGCTGGTAGGAGGTTAGTCAAAGTAACTGACTAAATAGTATTGATCGGCACTGTGCCGTTTATACCAATGCACAATAATATACAACTCTTTTCTTTCTATTTTTTTACTTTTGTCGGGGGCCACGGGTCTAACGAGGGCCGGGGGGTAAGAGAAGGCAGAGATGGGGTTACATACGATGGCGAGGGGTCATGAGGCGCCGAGTGAGAGTATGAATGGATGCTTATATGCAGGCCCAGACCCCACAACCACCGCCAAATTGAGACGAGAGATATCACCGTGCATGACAACCCAACTGGGACCAACCATGTTATTGGCGCTTTACCTCGAGGCATACATCCTGAAACAGATACTACTTAGCTGGTTTCCTACCCTCGCCAATGAGAACCCGTTTCATCAGCCCTACGCAAGGGGGGGGGGGCCTGAATGTGACTTGAGCGCCCTTCGTATTACTCTAGAAAGAACAGATTTTTGAAGGGCAAAGGAAAAATGGAGGGGTAAAAAGAATAAAAATAGAAAAAGAAAATAAAAAGGAAGAAGAAGAGAGCAAGAGAGAAAGGGAAAAGAAACAAAAAAGAGAGAAAAAAGTTGAGCCTCATAGTTGCCAATCCTCGAGATACCTCAGACTGGGGTACAACCAAAAATAGGGCATTATCATATTGACGCATCATCCCCCCCCAAAACACACACACACACACACACCCACGGAAGATCCCTCTATCTCGCTTGACTCAACTAATTCCTTTCCAATCATCCAACATCTAGGGAAAGAAAAAGGCGGTCGGGTTGATCTGTAACGTATCAATGAGCAGGAACCTAATCTAGCAAGAGTCTTACATGTGTCATCAACCAGTTTCATGTTATAGGATATCTCGTCTAGTAGTACTTTATCGCCCCCAAATATGATGGAATGCTAGGTAATCTGCCTTACAGTTGAGCCTCGCACGGGTTGGACGCGGCGTAGACTAATAATAGTGGACAACGCAGATCATTCCTAGCAACAGAAGCAGCAGATGAGATAGAAAAAGAAGAATACACATAAAACACATACACGCACATACACAGAGAAAGATTGGTAATAACACCCATCGTATTCAAGACATGGGCAAAACAAGGCTGTTCCGCATTCTTACATATTGTCAGATGAACAATACCTTACCCATGTTTCTAGCACAGCCTTATTCAGTTCTCCATGTTCATC
The DNA here is from genome assembly GCF_009193585.1 of Aspergillus caelatus. Taxonomy (NCBI): domain Eukaryota; kingdom Fungi; phylum Ascomycota; class Eurotiomycetes; order Eurotiales; family Aspergillaceae; genus Aspergillus; species Aspergillus caelatus. The sequence continues at coordinate 33,484 of NW_022475480.1, forward strand.
AAGTGTCGTCTTGTTTTATAATAAGAGAAACGATATACAATTAAAGTACCCACGCCGCCATCCACTGGGGAGAGTGAGATCTTTATCTTTAGTGTGTTGCCAAGATCAAAGGAGTTCTGTACGAACGTGGCAGAAATCGAGGCCGTGCACTCTTCCACTTCTAACATTCTTCAAGAATTTGCCCGCTTCTGGTTTCGCGCTGTCGAGGAAGCACCCATGCAGGAGCTCAGTCGGAAGTTGCCTAAATCCCTTTTCTGGAAACTGGTGCACCCGGGTGTGATTGGTCAGAAAGTATTTTGCCCTAAAACATCAAGATTAAAAAAGAGTTATCCAATTCCGGAGGGAGATGTAGCCTGTCATGTAAATGAGTGGGTCGTACGGAGTACTAAGGTACTGTACATACATACGTACTAACTCTTATTGACAACAAATTTGTCATTTGTTTAGAAATGGTGTGCGGTTGAATTACAATTATAGTTGTTTTCTTTTCTTTCCTGCTCCCTCCCTTCTCTTTTTAATATATTTTCTACCCCCTTCTATTTTTCTTTCTCATTAAGACGCCCTAATGAAGGAGCATGTACGGAGCAATACTCGCATTCTAACTAAAATACTAGTGGGATGGGGGCCGGCGGCTAATTTATTTGACCCCGAAGGAGTTTAAAATGGTGGTATTTTGACCGAATGCAACTAGTCGCAATGCCCGTAATTAAAGTTGGTAGCTATCGATATTGAGAATATGTTATCCAAATCAGAGTACGGAGTAAACACGAGTCTATGGTGTAGGAGCGTATTGACGTACTCTATCAGGAAGCTGGAGAAAAACTTAATAATTCCGTTTCATATACATTTGTAGTAGTGGAAATATATCATACTTCTGCACTTAACCCCATCGAACAGCTGGACACTGAATGATGACGAACTGATAGAAGGACAGATGGACGCAGGAAATCCGAGGTCTGCCAAAATAGCAACGTATGCAAATCATCGGATGACCGACATCAAATAAAGACGCCTTAAATTATCCTTTAGTTAGTACAACCTTGCACCTCTCGGTCTAAGAATAGGTAACCATGGAGAAAATGAGGATGAAAACGAGGTTAGTGATTCATTGTGTAACCATACTTTTTCGTCCATACATGCATTACTGGTATGACACACGCAAATTGTCACTAACCGAATGTGCAAATCTAGCCCCTTCCTGGCCGTTTCCCTTTGGAGACAGAGCCATGCACTCTCTGGGAAGCCACTTCGCTACCCTAATCCAGGGAACATTCTTGGTATTTGTAATTTACCTAGTAGTATAATACACATATATACCGTACATACAAGGGCAGCATCCGTGTTGGACCCGAAAGTGCCTCAGGTAACATGCATGGAAGGAAAAGTAAATCACCAAGAAGGGCCCCCATTAGCAATGCATGACTGTGCAACTTCCACTTTCCTTACTGATCTTTGTTGGCTCGCTCGTAAAAGATCTGGTTAGGAAAGACTATACGACCTTGGAAAATTGTCCGTTGTTACACTTGTTTCGAGGCTTTTACTTTACTATTTTATTTTATTTGTTTCTTTTTCTCTCCTTTCCAAACCTGCTACAAGGTGAGGAATTGAGGATGTCATTGAGCTGCAGCATTGTTTCTTTTTCAGCACCCCAGAGCACAGTTAAAAGAAAATGAAGAAGGGTGTAAAAAGGAAGGGAAAAAAAACGTGTGTGAAAGATCTACATTCTACATGATGTTGCTATTTGTTATCAAGTTCCTTTAGAATCTAACCAGTACGTGAAGTGTAAGGCTCATTCATCAATACAGTTGAAAAACCGCCCCCTTCTTTGGAGAATGCAGCTTCAACCTTAGCGACATGCTGCTAATGCAATATCTGGAACCACATGGCCGATGATGGTGGACAAACCCGGGGGCTGTTGGTTCAGCACAGCCTGATCTTGCTCATTTTCCTTGGTTGTCAATCCCCTCCCCCCCTCTCGGTCTTTTCGGTCATCGGAGGGTCCGCTTCAACAGCCTCACAACCTGGGATTCCATCAGCCCGCCAACCAATTTGCGATGCAGCCCTGCACATCCGCGTATCCATTCGGGAAAAGTTCCCTACCAACACATGGTCAAGCCATGCATACTAATGGCTCCCTGCCCCCAAGCCCCCAGGCATTTCACCTGTTGCGAAACACTAATGTTACCGGACCCCCCAAAAAAAAAAAAAAAGAAAAGAAAAGAAAACAAGAAAAAAAAAGTAATTCTATTTAATCCTATTTAAAAAAATATTATTATCTATTTAATCAAATTAAACTAAAATTAAAATCAACCCATAGAGAAAAAGAGAAGATTAATCGGAACACGGGATTATCACTGTTATCGCAACGGCTCAATCGCTGTCATGGGTTGTTTTGGACTCGGAGACCGGGGCTTAGCAAGCAATGAGCTACATGTAGGCTGTTTCTCTAGTGGGTTGACCATGGCTCCAACTCTTCTTTAAATACTACGTGATTCCTTTCTCTGTTTTAGGTTCCGATGGTAAATCATCATTGACGGCTTTGACCACTTGAATCTGAATCTATATAGCCAATCTTTCTTCCATTCTTTGTTCTTGTGCCGCTCTTCCTCGATTTTACTTTGATCTCATTAAGTCTACCAATCGTAGACGGACGAAACTCTGTTCCACTATCTTATCATATCATATATAGTTGGGAGTTGGGAGATTCCCTCTGCTATTCTTTCCCACATCCTTTATCTGCCCAAGATGCACCGATCAAGCAGTCATACCTACCAAACAACCGGCTCAAGAGGCTCGTCGAGTCACGCCAGCAGCAGTGCCTTCAGTCCGAATGCCAATCCTAACGAAGACTGGACCAAGATATCAGATCTTGCCGAGCGGCGGCGTATTCAGAACCGAATTGCGCAGCGCAATTACCGTAAGTGTGCCGCTATCGAGAAAATGATATGGGCAGCTATTCTGACTTGGGCATTGTATTAGGCAAAAAGCTCAAGCGCCGCCTAGAGGATCTTGAGAAGAGGGCTGCCTCAGCTTCAGAATCCCCAGAACGGTCCAACGAGAGGTCTGAAGCGCCGAAGAGTTCGCATCCCACCAAGCCTCGTACTAGGAACTCTCGCGCTTCCAAGTCGAACGGGGATGCCACGAGACGGGCTACAGCAGAGAGGATCACAGCCTATGATGGTTATGCAGCACATGATGACAGGGGGGCGATGTTCTCCCATCAATGTACGCGCCAGCTCTCCGCATCACCCCCGCCTGTGTACTCTTATCCTTCATATTCCCACTTGGAACCCTACGGGCAGTCCCCATATGGACAGCCACATCCCTATCATTCGATCCCGAGTACCTACAGTGAGATGTATCACGGAGAGTATGGGACATCAGTGCCATCTATTCTCCCCGTCACAATGACTACGACAGGCCCAGTCAAGAGGCCGCATATCTACGCGGACGAAGATATTGTGAGCCCTTTTAGCATGAGCTATGCATCCATGGCTGGCATCGATTTGTGTCCGAGTTCTCAACACCTTTCAGAGTCCAATATCCCTGTACATACCCCTCCCCGTTCATTGAGCCGATCTGCAAGAAATCCCACATTCAGCAAGACTAATTCCCTGCCTTCAGATGCCGCCGCTGTCGCACGTTTGCAGCGATGATCACTCCTCCCCATCGACACCAGCGGAGCCGCCCAATCTGGCATGCCCTCTTACTCCCGAGTCGGACCCGTGCTCTCCCCACTCGTACCCTCTATTTTAATGACGTGATTTGGTTTGCTTTCGGCGATGGCTCGTTGTAACGACTGGTATGATAAATTGGGTTATGTGCACCGTGGAGTTTTATCTTGTTGGGCATGGGATGCCATCTGTTTTCAAACATGACAAGACATATGGCAGGGCGCAACTTTACAGGGCCTTGGGTTCGGGTGATGTGACAGCTTGATTGATACATTGCGGTTGGCGTTCCGGCTATTATGGGAGCTTGATTAGTGGCCACGATACAACCTTCCTCCTGTGGTCTCTCATCATTAGTGTTATTATTATCATTATTGTGATTTATATTCTCCTACAATTCATGCTTTCTTGACCTCATCACAGACTACGACTTGAAGTTCCTTGTGTGTGCATGTGTGTGCATGTGTGTGTGTGTGTGTGTGTGTGTTTTTCTTCCCTCTCTTTTTCTTGGGGGTGAAAACCATTGACAATGGGGTCTCGACCAATCGGTTCCTCTTTGGGTGTTGGTTGGCCTTAGGCTATGTATAGATCGTACATACTTACAGCTTGGCCCCCAAACAAGTTGCGGGCCTCTTCGGGCTGCTCGCTAGATTTTGGGCTAGACTGAAGAGAGTTCTTGTTGAACTTGTTTAGAAATATTTTCAACTGTATCGATTTGTATTTTTTTTTTTAATTTAATTTCTTATTTTTCGGTTTCCTTTCGCCCAATTACTTGCCTAGGTTGACTTAGGTGCTTCTAGCGGGAGCCTGAGGCGTTCCATCATCTCTTCCTGTTTCATTTCTTTTTTTTTATACTCTTCCTTCAACCTTGGGTGACTCTTAAACTAACAATGATGCCTAGTGATCGCAAAAAATTTCAGATTCAGGTATGGTTGCCTACAGGGTTGTCCCAAAAGGAATCATACCTGGACGATATGCCCTAAGTTAATCTGCTCAACTAAGTGACATCTCGCGGGGGCTCGCTAGAAAGCGGGTATGGGTATACTAGTACTTACGCAGGTAGCTCCAGACGAATGTTGGCACCTGGGTATTGACCCCATTTACCCTTCAAGGCATAACAGCCCTTGACGGGCCCCATTCCGGCGCCATCCGTCCGGCACGCGGTAAAATCAAAAGGCTCCTTCTAACGCCCGGGCCAGAACAGGACCCCCCCTTGCACTCAACTTGCGGATACCCTTTATTTTTCATTTTTCATTAACATATTTTTTTTTTTACAAAAAAGTAAAAAAAAAAATAATAATTTATTTGATTTTGATTTGCTCTCTCGGCTTTGGCCCATGGAATAGATTGATTGCGAAGATTCGGTCTCTGGAATCTGAAATAGGCGCTTGCAGTGGGGCTCTGCGCGAGAAACGAACATGCTGCGCCTCCACCACTCCATGGTGACGTGGTTTGGTGTATGTATGTATACATCTATGGGGGCTATTCTCATGGGTTGAATTAATTAATTCAATTATTCTGTGGAAATTGTCGAGAAACTAGCTTCAGCCTTGCAAGCTTTGCCCTGGACTCTGAATCACTGACCTCGTGCTACTGCTACTTCTGAGAGATGAACAATGAGTGGACAACGATATGTTCTGGCTCTTTACTTTTGACACTTTTGAAGGAAGACTCGTTTTGAGGCCCTTGTCTCGATTGGATGTGGTGTCCAGTGCAGGACAGTTGCATGGCCTGAGCCATTAGTGGGAAGTGTATATATTGATGTTTATGCATGAAGTAAATGTTCCACCCAGTATGATTAAGAAAGATATTAGAGGATCCATTATCAAATTGAGCCTCCTAAGTATGGACAACTACCACCCTGCCTAACAGGGTCCCACGGGACTTGATCCCGTCCTACTCTCAGTCAAATCTCGGGGAACAGTTCGGGCTCTGCACGCCCTGGTACCAGCAAGGCAACCTGATCCTTGATAGAGACCTTATGGTTGTAGATGTGCTGGAAAGTCAATAGCAACAACAATTCAGCCACATGATAGGGATTGATGAGCCGCTACCAATTACCTGTTCCGGTTACCTCGAAGCATCATTGGTAGTCTGAAAATACATTGCATATTTACTATACTATTACTCGGAAGGGAAAATGATAGATTTTTATTTTTATTTTTCTTTTCTTTCCTTTTCTGTTTTCTCCCCGCCCCTTTCTCGTTCAGCCTGTCTTTCTTGTTTGTCAGGTATGGCGTCAATTTCCACCGTATTAACTTCATTTCGGGCCTGTTGTGGTACAGGCCACTCGCCTTAAAGGGCCACGGAACTTTTGACCTGATGGTCAGCCTTATGCCATATCCATTAAATCATGACAGAGAGCAATAGATGATCAGCCTCTTGGTCCGAAGGTGGCCCCAATTTAAAACACCCGAGCGAGCCAATCAGCGTGGTGAGCGAGCAAACTGAATGCTGACAGCCCGCACGGGGTTTGGTACCAGTGGGTTTTATGATTGATTGGGTACGACTTCCCCACCTTGACAGAGACAGAGACAGTAGTACAGTACGTATCTTAACTCAAATGGGGGGTTATCCAGCGCCACTAAAGGTAGTCGTATCTACGACGTTACATGGATTGAAAACCGGCAATCGGAAAGCAGGGGAGCCATTAGGATTTAATCTCGAACTTATTTCATGCGTGACAATTCATGAAGTGGTGGTGGTGATACTTGACTCGATAGTCACAACTCGTATCCGGCTAAGCCGTCGACTTTTGTCCTTGCGTTAGTGTGGAATCGAAACTCTCGACTTCGGTCTTGGATTCGTGAAGGATGGTTACGCAAGGCGGCTCAAAGGAGGCCAATTAATTCGTCTATTGAGGTTCATGATACCGGCGAAACCCGAGGAACAGTTGTTGGGAATTGATCGAGTACGTATTTCAAATTTGCATGATTTGACACCCCCCTCCGTGAGAGATTTTTAGAGGATTGTCCGACATGAATACGAAAGACACGAAGAATCCCTGTTGTTGGGAGATAAATGGGGTCTTAACTAACGATTCGGGTAATTTTCAACGAGAAGGAAATTGACTATATGATGAGTGACTATTGACGGTGCATGCCTTAGCGTGCATCATTAGCATGCGCGCGTGGCTATTGATGAAGATTACGGGACATATTCTAGACCTTATTTCTATTGTCGCTTATCCAATTCGCTAAAGTTCATCCACATACTCCGTATACACAGAGTACATACACCGTTTTTATATCGACCGTTACTGATAGGAAACCAAAAAAAGAAAAGAAAAGAAAAGAAAAGAAAAGAAAAGAGAGAGAGAGAGAGAGAGAATCCCAAAAAGTAAATTAAGATGACACTTTCCTAATTAAGAATCCCTATCAATCTGTAATATATCAAATCATTTCATTAACAGTGTAACCCACCTGAGAAATGCCTCGAGCCAAGCCTTTTATGATCGACTCTCCATTCGGACAAACCCCGAGCTCTTCAGCTTACTCTCGGGGAGTATCACCAACAAAATACAAAGTACATGAGATTTCCAACGACTCGTTTGCATTACCCAAAGTGAAATAGCAGCTGGTGATAGGCCCATCTTGACAGATTGGGTCGAGCAAGTACTCGTTAACCTGCTATACCTATTAACCATATCCAAGAGTATTGACACTCTCAAATCTCGACGAACAACTGATGATGCTCGGTTGCTTCCAATCCACTTCAACAAATGAAATGGTGAAATAAAGATTAAACACTGTTCACCGTTCCTCTTAGCTGCGTATGAATCATACTGCCCTTTCTGTTTACGAACTAACCAAATGTTTCTTTACTCAGGTGAGACACCTCTTGTTGTTCGATGAGCTTTCCTATCACGTCTACAATTTTACATTTAAGTCTTACCGTGGGGCCTACTCCTGAGATTAGTAGCAATCTCTAAACGTATACTAATAGTCTCCCGAAAACCAAACGAATCGTTCCATGCAGGGAAATGGCATTATTTCAAACAACCCAAGCGCTTCAATTGGGGACTTCAAAAATATGTTTAGTGCTCGGTTCTATAAATTGAGCTCATATCAACGACTTCAAGCTCACGGCTCGATAATTCTACGTATGCCTCCTCAAAACAGCACCCGTACACTCACCTCACACTTCGCAGGGAAGAGCAAATATTGACGTCTCCTATGGTATATATCTTTCCTGCGTCATAATAGGCAAAAGTATCCGCAGCGCTTTCCCGGCGAATATTCAAGGCTTTTCTGTCTTCCTTCTTCTTCTTCTTTTTTTTTTTTTTTTTTTCTTTGGCATATGCCTCGCCATCGCCAACATATAAGTATGTAGAATAGAAGAGCACCCAAAGTTGATGTTCTCTGGCTCTGCCTCTCACCCCGTGTAGAACCATCCTCCTGAAGTGACTGATGTTGGAATTCGTTCTCTAAATAGAACACGACACAGACACCTAAACAAAACATAGTCCTAGAAAATCCATACATTCAAGGATATGAAGGTCAACATGAACTATATCCGAGGAAAGAACAGCTAACCAGCATTCTGATACATGGCATAAGTCTCGCTTTTGACTATATGTAAGTAAGGTAGGTAGGAATGCAGGTGAGAGCGGTACGGTCTTGTCATTGCATGGTCTGCTGGAGAGTATATAGTTCCTTTCCATAGCATTATCTTTGTTGATCTCTATGATAGACAGGTTGTATCTTCACTTCATTTCCCTCTTTATTGTTGCTCGACTAAATCTCTGAAATAGACTATGCACTGTTCAATGGGTGCATACGGGAGATCAAAAGCGACGAGCAATGCTAGGTGCAGTATGATGCCGAACAGAGCCCTGTGTCCGATGATATGCGACGGAAATCACGCTTTCATGTTTGAAGGAGTCAACTACAATCAGCCGGGCCATCAACATTCAAAGTTTTAATTCCATGATTGCTCTGTGTACTGTACTCGAACGTGAATCTGTACGCCAGGAAGACGGAAAAGTCGACCCGAAGACGCCTTGATGCAGTCAAAGAAATGAGACATGATTCAGTGAACATAGACAAGACATACATGAATAGTTGATGAAGGAAGGAATGGGTGGGAGTTGTGGGATGATAGGCGAAAAGAAGACACACAAAAGAAAGGGAAAAAAACTTCAGTTAATGTTTGAGAGGACCATGGGCCACGAGGTAGTAGTGATAAAAAGGAAAAGAACCACAAAAGTCAACATGCGCGCTTCCATCACTTCCACACTAATTTCCTTCTAAATATTTCTTTCCCACCGCCCAAAAGAGTTTTAATAATGATAGCTGTTTTGTTCGTTTATCCCGCCTCGGCGCCGTTAATGCTCATTTGATCAGGGTTGTACCGCCGTCTCCGCATAGGTGCCTTTTTCCTCTTTGCGATCGCAGAGTTCTGCGCTCCTCCTGCAGGAGCGGCGCCCATTTCTGTATCGCCGTCGTTGTCGGCTTCCCTACGAGCTGCTTCATATCGAGCCATCTCATTGAGTTCTTCAACATCCGTGGGCTTCATCCGTAGCCATTTCATACGTGGCCCGGTCCGGGACCGCTCCGAAACCCGGAATCCATAAATCCGTGATTCGTAGATTTTGCCCAGTCCAAGTCCGGGGCAGAAATTGGCCGTCCGCACTCCGTTGACCTCCACCGGCTGATGAGCAGGGGGAACGTCGGGAGAGACCTGGTTATTTACTGAAGATGACCGTGTCGGCGATACAAGAGAGCTATCGAGCCGAGGACCAATGTCCAAATCAGGGAATGTCATGAAAAATAAGCATCCAAAAGTAGTTCCAAAGAAGGCACCATCAACAGAGTGGAATCGACTGTTTGGGGGCGTATACAGATCCTGACAGCTCGGACAAAAGAGCTTCACCGTCTCTTGGCCTGGAGTATCGGACCGACCAACCGGTAGAACCTTGCATCCATTGCAGTAGACGCGGGGGCAGACGCCAAAATGCTGCATCTCGTACTTTTCCAGCATCTGCTGTATGCCCGGCCGAGAAGTGATATATCTCTGATGAATTAAACCGTAGAGCAGCTCAGCAGAGCTCTCTATCACGCTCAGATCACTGGCCACCCGCGTATGCCTTCGGTCACCCGCTCGCCGATACCCGGGGGGCTTCTCATCACCTAATATTTCATCCTCGTCTTCTTCTTCCTCTTCCTCTTCCTCTTCGTCCTCATCCTCCTCTGGTTCTACATCTAAAATCATCTCCAATGCCTCCTTGTACATCGGCACCTGTGACTGCAGTCCCGTCAAATTGAAGTCATCTTCGATGAAATCCTCCGACACCTCGGCAAAGAACTCATGGCCCATGAGGGAGCAAAAGGAGGAGATCCATGACTCTGGGGCACCTTCCGATGACGACATATCGAACGAATCGGACGCAGATGATGAGGGCGTTGATTCTGACAGTTGACTCAGATCCAGCCTGTCTAGGCCGTCGGCCAACGCCGAACCTGTCTCTCTCGACACGTTGCCGAGCTACCGGTAAAAACCGTTCTGGGGTGATCTCGTAAAGAGATAGGCCTCTGACAACTTGCACCAGCTGACACTATGTCCCGGCCCAAGTCGCTTTCGCACAGGAATCCCCCGATCTAGGAGATTAGGAGCCTTGTTCAATGAAGGCAAGACTGGAGTACCCTTAGAGGCCAAGAAACAAGCGAACGAGTCTGTCTGATAGGCCCAAGGGTCATAACAATGTGCGAAACGAGACTTATTGTGCGATGAGGCGGCGTTGACGTGATAGCGATAAATTCCCCCCACTAGTAAGGAGACGACTTCAGAAGATCATGGAAATTGGAGACAAAGTTCGGATATTGGCAATTATCGATCCTTGGCGGGCACAGTGAGCAATAAATCCGGGAGTCCCTGTCTCTTCTTCCCTTCCTTGATTGTGCAGTGATTGATCGCCGCAGTCGAGGGGTTCTCCGAAATTAGGTTTCGTGGGGCGGTGGAAAAAGATGTTTGCCAGCGGTCCCAGTTGCCGTAGCCGTCGCGGACTAGATAGAAGTGGAGAGATCCCTCAACGTCGAAGGTGTGGTCTCACAAACCGTAGGTCGTCAGTTGGGCATGGCTTCTGGTTTGATTGGGATTCAAGAGGATGGGTGGTTGGCAAGAGAACTTAGGTTAACTCTCCAGCCCTCCGACTGACGGCAGCCATGCGGGGTCACGTGCAGGGAATGAGGGTTGGGTCTCGACCGTCCATGATCTACTTGTATTACTACTTGCTTCTCCTACTCCTACCATTTGTTATCTGCACTCAGAAAATATAGAATGATTACTTTATCGACACTGTATCAAGGTGGTTCCCACCGTTGGTCAGGTTCGCCCACAAAGAAGACCCGAGTGGGACTTTTTGGAAAAGAATAATCTCACTATATACACACCGCATCGATAGACATACAAGCGTATCCCTTAGAACAAGTCCCTGATGGCTCGTGATAATTCACCGTCGTCTCCCAGAATTCCTGAAAGGCCTTCCCCCGTGTTTTGGATTTCGCCATCGGGTCCTACAAACCCGCCCAGCCCATCCTGCGTTGTGCTCGGCGCAATGAAGTTGCCGAATCCTCCAACAGCCTCGAACAGCGTTGTCAGCTCATGGCTCATCTGAAGCCCATTTAATGGGCTACTTCCGAGTTCATTAACCCCATTCATAGGGCCATATACCGATAGATCTTCAATCGGATGGCCAGCCAAACCGGCCATAGCGACAGCTGCCGTAGAATGAGGGTCATTAGAATCTGACCCAAAGGGACGCACAAGCACGCCCAGCCTTTCACCAATTTTTCGAAGGCCTTTGATGGCCTTCCACAACCGTTTCGATACGTAGGACTTCGTGCTAAAGCCGTTGACTAGATCAAGTGCCATGTAGAACTCGTCTCGGACCTGCCGGTTGAACTCCGTGGGCGCATGGCAAACGGCGAGAAAAAGGACAGCCAGAGCGGCAACAAGGAAATAGTTGAATGTAATCTGTTGAGTGCGGTAAATGTCGGAAGTTTGATTCAGCCGTGTAAGCACACGAACCGTATCTTTGGCAACATCCACCACAGTCTGGGCATGGCCCTTATCTTCGGAGATGCTACCTGCTGAGTGAAGAACCGGTCGGTAGATAAGAATGCGAAGCTGGTTCATGCGCAAATATAACAGCACACGTAGTCGTCGAAGACCACGGTTCGCTGACTCGCCATGCTTTGGTGACTGCACTGGATAGAACTTCAAGGCATCTGGAACGTGCTTGTACCACTGGAGAATTTGATAGTCCAAATAGCCGATTTCATCCCGACGTATGTCCGTTGTTCCCTCTGAGCCAAGTCCAGAGTACCAAATCTTTGAGCTAATGCGGTTATAGGAAATCATACACCTTAGGTACGGTAGCGATGCATCCTAAATGTCTGTTAGCAACAGATACCCTGGATGGGACGGTTGTAAGCATATCCTACCGGCTCTGGTAAGTTCGGATCAATATCTTCATCTTGAATAACAAACGGCAGCCCAGTACCAAGACTCCAGCGCCTATCCAAGCTATAGGTCGCCCAGAAGATCTTGATGATCTCTGGCCATTGATCTTCGTTAGGAAATGACTTCGCCAACGCATCTCGTCGATGCAGGCCGAGTTCAAGGCACATGCGAGCAGCTAACCCGATGAGACGGTAGGCCATGGCATCGTCGTCAGTATGGAAATGGTAGGTTGCCTTATCATGAGATGTTAGTTATCAAAAAGCCTGCGCGATGAATCAGAATAACATACCACGATGCCGAAGAGCTGAATGGTTCTAATGTCTAATGGCTCCCAAATCTTGGACTCAATAACCGGTTTCACACTCAGATAAAGGCGTTGACCAAGCTCGCTCTGGCCACCACCCTCCACGACCAGTGTTGTAGCAAGAATCATCTTTATAAGGTTTGTATTGTCGTCTTGGAGACCATCTGAGCCGGGCAGCGCTCGTTGTGCAAATCCAGTGCGCGTTGCAGCCTCCATAAAAGTGTAGAGTAGGTTGATTTGCTGCGTCACCTTTTCGATTTCGAAAAGCGGATACATGATCCCAATCTCTTCTTCGTAGATTTGGCATAGTCGTATAGCATCTTCACGTTTAATGGCCCATATAGGATCTTTAGTAGGATGGATAGGAGGCGCGAATGGTGTGACATGGGGAGGTGAGCCAGCAGGTGTCGCATGAGCCGTGGTCAGGTCGTCGGTTATCACTTCTTCTGTCGGAGCGATGCCCATGTTTTGAAGGCTAGATCTTGCTACATTGAAATTGAAAGTCGAGCTCGTGGGGCCATGGAACCGGGGATGCCTCACACGTGGTTTGGCCAGCCCAGCATGCATAGAAGTAAACACAGGCTGCGATCCATCTCGCGAGAAGCTGTCGAAGTTCGGCGAATCAATGGAAGATCTCTGCGAACGGAGCTCACTTAGACTACTGAAAAGGCTGTTGACCTGGTCCTGCAGAGTCGTAATCTGATCTTTCATGGAGCGGAATTCACTATTCAGGGTGGATATAGATTAGCCGTGGTAAGCGCAGAATACAGGGGAGTTCGGTCAACATACTCCGAATCCTTGAAGTTATTGTTGCAGCAATTAGGGGCATATCGACCTATCAAAACATGATTAACCGCATGACACATGGGCGAGGACCGCTGGCCCTTGGGAGGACAGAGGTGCGGCTGTTGTTCCGTCTACTAACATTCGAGATTGAGGTGTCCACATCGTTGACACGGTACCTGACCGTTACACTTAATCTTCCGTCGCTTGCATTCATTGCTGGAAGTACAGTACCAAGACTAGTCAGCTCCACTGCCGCAAGATATCACGAGACACAAACCGATATGGCATATGGCATATGGCATGTGGCATGTTCTCCAGAGGGGTTAGGATCGGACGATCAAGATCCGGGGTCATACCAGGCAATAGAGATGTAACGATTCCGCTTCGTGCGCGTATGAGTTCCGTTGGTCTGTTCCGCTTTCCGCTTCGCACTATCACCCTCCACAGGGGCATTCTGATCGCCTGATACCGATTTCGACGTCGTTGTATCTACCGGAGTGGTCTCCGAAGCCATCTTGACGGTCTTTTAGGGTGCGATGAGCCGGTATGGGAACGAGCGATGGCAGCAACCGGTGCGGAGAGATTCCTTTCGACTTTCATTCAATTGGGTGCGCGGGGTTTCCGTTTTCCCCAGACCACACCAGCCCTGAATAGGCAAGGATTTGCGAGCCTCGGACAATTCCGTGAGATTCACTGGTAAATTGGTACGTAGTAGTAGAATCAATTTTAAATGAGTACTTACTAAATACTTGATAAATCGTTGGGGGTGCTAAATACTAGCCGAAGTACTCTAGTTCGGCAGTCATTGCTTGCCTTCATTAGTAAACTGTAAAATAGGCCCCAGCCACTGAATCATTATGAGCTGTCAGGACTATTTGAAAAGTTCCTAAGATATTAGGTCAATAACCGTTGGTTTGTCCCGTACTTAACGGGGATACATATGGTGCAGATGACACCTGACTCAGCGAATTTAGTATGTACTGTGAATCAATGCACACTTGGGCTCCGAAACTTTTGTGACACAGTGATCTCTTATTAGCCAATTCCTGTACGGAGTATGTATAAATGTACTGCTACGTAGTCTTCGGAATCCGGAAGACAAAATTCCCCGATCGGCTGTCACCCGAGTTTAGCTACGATCTTCAGGTACAGAGATCTCCTGAGACATCTTACCAGACGAAACTTACGAACGACGCTCGTCTCTCCTGAATGAAGGTCCTGCGATGGCTTTTCCATGGTAACCCACGAGTTTGGTACCGCCATCCATCTGCCGTTGCACAATTTAACAATCCAACCCGGAGACATGTTCAATTGAGCACCCAAAACATTCCCTCCCTCATAACGCCTTGCGGGTATCATCCTTTGAAAATCCTTGACGATGCTAGCATAGAGAATTTCCGCAAGGAGCACTTCTTTCCCGAGCTTCCTGTTGTCTTCCCACGCCGTCGCTTCCGCGATCTACCTGCCTTTGGACGCTGGTTCCAGTCTTCCCCATCCGACCCCAATGTATCCCGATTGAATACCGCATACCTTGAGCAGCACGGTGCAGACGCTCTTGTCCCACTAGAACTTACACAGCCATCGACGGAACCGGACAAGGATGATATTAGTTTTAGACAATTCAACGCACCTCTCAGACTTTTTCTGGAATGGATGCGCACAGCCGAGGAACAGCCGCAGTCGATTCGACTGTATTTAGCACAATGCCAGCTATCTGATTTGCCACAGACGCTTCGTGACGATTTTGCGACTCCCGAGCTTGTGTCCCAGGCGGGCAACGGCGATGTCTACGATACCAATGTATGGATCGGTTATCCGCCTACATACACCCCCCTTCATCGTGATCCCAACCCGAACCTGTTCGTTCAACTTGCCGGACGAAAAGTTGTGCGGTTAATTGCCCCCGACGATGGACAGGCGCTGTTCGCGTCGGTGAGAAGGCAACTAGGGAGGAGTGGGAATCGCGAAGCTGCTGTGTTTCGAGGGTCAGAAATGATGCAGGGACGAGAGAGGACACTGCTGGAGAAGGAGGTTTGGGACGATAACTTGGACACAGCCAGTTCGGAGCGCAAGTATATCGGGTACGAAGCACAGCTGGAGGCTGGCGATGGGATGTTCATTCCTAAAGGATGGTGGCATAGCATTAAGGGGGTAGGACATGATGTCACTGCTTCGGTAAGTTCCCTTCTTTTTATCTACATCTTGCATGTCATACGTTCTCTGACGCATCGTAGGTCAATTGGTGGTTTAGATAAATTCAGAGTAAATAGTCTCCATATAATACAATATATTCTACCAAATAGATAATCTTTACATATGTAAACAGGTAGAAAAATAGAAATTGGAGGCTATATCCCAAACCACATACGTACCTCCAAAACACCACCAAGCAGGTTCGAATGATCGTTCTAGAATCCTCCGTCAGTCCCACCGATTTCCGCACCACCAAATCCACCAACACACCCCAATCTATTTATCAGCCAAACTCACCTGCAGTAACAGAAAACCTGGCCCAGATAGAAGATATGCACAAATCCATTTTAACGCGTACAACACTTCTACATCTCATCCTAAACCCACTCCTGACGATCCCGACGCGCGCCTCGACCACAATCGCACCTGCGACAATTCTCTATCAAAGACCAATCCGTACACCGATTGCCTACCCCCAGTGTCCCTCCAACCTCTATCAAGGAAAGCCCTACTCCACAATGTCATCGCCCACTGAGCAAACCCAACAACAACAACCCGAGAATGCCGCTACCGACTCCGCCACCGAAAAGAAACCAGAGCAATACCTCGCTCTTCCCGACTCCAGCAGCGCCGATCAGACACAGCAGCTTGATGTCAGCGGTGATGGGTCGACAGTGAAATTGGATCACTTGGGTCCGTTGGTGGTCAACCAGGATGGGACGTTATCACGGATCGCGAACTGGGCGCAGATGACGGAGATGGAGAAAAAGAATACGTTGCGGGTACTAGGGAAGAGAAACAAGCAACGGATGGAGGCACTAAAGGCTGCTCAGGGTGCGCAGGACGAGGGCAATTAGGCCCAGGGAGCGGTGGGAGGGTTGCTAGTTCTACAGAGTAGGAGTTACGGACTTGTGCTTTAGGTGCGCGGGAAGCATTTTCTGATTCGTAGATTGATTGCTGATGTATAATAATCCAACACATTTTAGGCTTCGCATAAAGTTACAGATTTTAATAAGCTCTACACGATGAGAGCTGCTCAGATATATCGATGTTACACCGTTCAATTCGTAATGCCGTACAGCTGAAGTTCCTGAACAACAGGCCACCAAAAAAGCAGAGGCGAATGTACAGCCTTAGCCGAAAATCCAATCGGCAAATCTCGAGAATATATTGCTATGAGGATGTTTAGTCGCGCAAAAATAATAGCGGAGTTGGAAATACTTCAGATAGAATGGACAGCACATACCTCGCAGGCAACGACACATGATTTCTTTCATACTCGTCAATTTCATCGAGTCCAGTCTTCAGATCAATTTCTTCAGGTTTTCGAACATGGGTCTTGTGCCAAAGCTTCCATCCAAAGAAAATGATTGGGAATACTCCAATCATCGTGTACGAGAAGAAAAAGGTGGGAATATCCCATTTTCCAGGTAGAAAGACTTCATACCCACCCACAAACGTCATGACTACCGTACAGACCAGGGCCGTATAGGCAACGTAAGGCTGACCGAGACTTTGATACGGGAGAGAGCTGCGGGGAACATTTTGCGTGATGAGCGCCTTCCTAAAGCGGGTATAGGAGAATGTAACGACCGAGAAATTAATCAATTGCGACGCAGTAACCTGATGCACGGTTTAGCCGCTTGCCTTGAGATCTTTATGGGGTGACCTACCAGGTTGATAAACCAATTGAGCACAACTGATGCGCTGTTGGAGACCTGCAGGAAGGCTAACAGCGCAATCAGCAGGACAAGCCCCACGCAGTAGATGGGAACGCCATTCTTCGTGCATTTCCTGAAGATTTTTGGCGCTTTGTTGTCTAGCGCAAGTCCATACAGGCATCTGCTTGCGCAGTAGACATAGCTGTTTCCTGCACTGAAGGCGGCTCCAAGGACCATGGCATTGACAATATGGGGTAGAACCGGAATACCCAGTCTGTCCATCGCAATGACATAGGGCGATGCAGCCGCGCCAGGTAGGTCCTTTTCGAATGCATTGACCATGGTCGGGTCATTGTAAGGGACCAAAATACCCACGCATAGTGCTCCTAGAACGAAGAATGACGTGAGTCGGTAGAAGACGCCATTGTATGCTTTCGGCAAGACCTTTCGTGGATTCTCCGTTTCTCCAGCGGCCATTGACACATAGTCGGGGCCCGCAATGGTGAAACTCGCTTTGATCAAGCAAGCCAGAAATCCTAACCATCGCCCAAGGTCCCCCGTCTTGTAATACTCTGCAAATGAACCAGGCTCTTGCCAATAGCGAAACCCAAATCGGTCCTTTTGGGGATTGCCACCCAACATTGCAACGAACGTGAAGACGATCAGACCTATACTGAGTAGGACTTTTCCCAGAGCAAGCCAAAACTCGGCTTCACCATAGTAGTTCACGGCGAAGACATTCAAGAATCTATTTTATGGGTTAGAAATGAAGTACCACGGGGGCGCCCCTAATCGCATGAGGAATAACGCACGCATAGAGCACAAGCACAATGACTATGATTGCAACTGTTGGGACCACATCGCTCCAGTAGTGGATGATCATACTACATGCGGTGATTTCGAATGGCACCTGCACAGCTTCGAAGACGAAGAAATTCCAACCGGCTGCTACCCCAAAGGCTTCGTCGACATAGCGGCCAGCAAAGTGGATAAAAGGAGAGGAGACGGGAAGGTATACAACCATCTCAGCCAGACCTAGGAGTTCCTGTGGTTCAGTAAATGCTACATAACGGAAGCGCATGGAAGAGAGATCGCATTGGGGTAGACCAGCATAGCCGCAATGGGAAATTGGGGACGTGAAAACTGATGGATTCTATGGACATGGACACACGGGGGAATGTGGCGCTTATGGAGACCTATCGCCATCCACCGAGAGGGCTGCATTGGGAGGAAAACGCTGCTGGCGGTAATAACGAAGAAAGGCAAGGATTTCGGAGCTTGGGGGGCTGGGAGTTCGTACAAACAGTTATAGCTAAAATGACGGAGCACCTAAGAAAAAGAGATGTATAAGACTCCACGGCCCCAGATATAGAAGTAGCAAATCGGACTTGTGTGGGAAAGAATATGGGGTCTGGGCTCTGGTTGTCTCTTCCAAAACCGCGGTGCATGTCACGGCGGTTTGAGGATCTGTGGAGCGGAGTTTTATGTTTTTGCTTTGTATTCATTGGCGCCGCATCTTTTTTCCTTTGCAAACTGGATCTCAAACGAGAAGTAATATTCGTTTCTTTGCTGCCCGTATAGACTCACCAATATTTTAAGGTTCTTTGAGACACAGTAACCCCAATCAAACACAAGCCACGGTGACAGGTAAAAGAGTACATCAACAAGGGTTATGAAAACTAACCATATCGTGAATGCCAGAAATAAACTGGCGGGACCACCATTAAGCAGGCTTTGGCCAATCTGGACGTAAAGCGCCGTACCAATTGTACCTCCGATACCAATCAACTGGATATGCCGTGATTTGAGAAATCGGTGCGTGCCGTCCTTGGTAAGTATGTTGGATCCAGCATTGAGTGACTCTTCACTGTGGTTCATCGCGGGGTTCTTCTCAGGGATGCCCATTGAAGAGCCCAGCCGCCTCGTCAGCTTGTCCGCCGATAGAAAGGAAAGTTCTCCATGGTGGAAGGAGGTTGCGACAGGCCCCTGGGCACGCTCAGGGTCTGAATCAGAGTTGATCATAGCCGATTACTACTGGCCCTCAGGGTTGAGAGTGTTTATGTGAGTTGTAGCGTTAAAGATGGGATAGGTTGTATATAAGGAGAAAAGAAAAGAAAAGAGGGAGACGCAAGATAACCAGCGGGTTAAGGAAGGAGGCGCCTTGTGAGAAATTTTGCAAACTAGCTGAGCCGGGCAACTGATCATGGTATCGCCGTAGTATACCCGACTTTGTGGGAACGAGAAAGAAAAAAAAAAAGAAGGATCAAAAAACCAATAAGATCTAGACGTGCAGTAGTTTACAGTAGTAGTTACTATGAAAGGTTCTCATGAGCAAATCACCGCTCAGCGAAAATGTGGTAGAAGCTCACCTACGGTGGAGGAATCCCCACAAGAGCGGACAGATGCGCACCATCCGAGGTTAATGGGATTTCGGAGCAAGCGCATACTACTCTCATTTTTTGATCTAAGTGGCTGAACCATCAGCCCTTGCGTCAGTCTTTGGAATCATGACCATGATTTCGTGGTCGCCTATCTTTAGAGTAACACAGAGGACAATGAATCCGTACAGGGAATCGGTTCCCAGTGTCCCATGGGGGAGAAGGGGCAGTCTTTAAAGCGTCTAAGTAGAATCATATTCCAATGTGGAAATTATGTCCCACCGTAACGGGCTAACTTCAACCGTATCAGGTGTGTTGGAATGCAACCCGCGTGGGGCGCATTGTTGGAGGGGCACATTTCAACGTGTCACTCACTGCTTGTCGGTCAATCCAGTACGGAGCCCATGCCCGTTTTATAGATTTAGCGGGGGTAGTAGCTAGTCTCACTCACAAAGTTAGGCCCAGAGAAGAATCTTCGTCATTATTTTGGAAGAAATTCTAATACCTCTCGATAAAGGGAATTAATTGATTAGGCTGCGATCTAACCCTGCGGTTAACTAACTACTAAAGACCAGAGGCTCCACTTGGCTTGCATTTACTCTGTATGGTTTCTTCCAGTAGCGTCTTCTAAATCATGGGTTCACATGCTACTGTATCGTCAAGTGAAAACTTTCTTTACCTGCAGTTAACAATGTTGGTGTATTGTTCAATACATATAATGTTTGCTATCGAGGTCGAGATTGGATTCCCTTACCAAGAAAAGAAGGAAGAGTGGGGTGGGGAAGAAAAGGTGCTCATAAAGTAAGCAGGGCTACCTGGTAGTAATCAAATGAGTCTTTTAGACAATCAAACACCATACCACTATAAGTACTACCCGTAAAATTGTAGTATGAAATGGCCTCCAACAATGAAAGCTACAGCCTAATTATTTAAATATTCCTGGGTTGAACTCTAGATAGAGCAGTATAAATGATTCCTCGGCAGGCCTTTATCAGTGAATTAGCTATTACATTATAGTAGGATATCTCAAGCCTCAAACTTTGTAATAACAATTGTTTCGGCCCTCATTCCTCTGGGACTCGCGGTTGTTCCGCATCCATCGGCGATTGCCTTGGTTTTCGTCCCTCTCCCTGCCTCGGTGGTTTCTGACCCAACTCGGTTGGCGGGAAGAAGCAATCGTTATCTTCAAAATAGAGATAATGCGACATATCAGGTTCGACAGTGCTCGCCCCACGGGATCTCCTGATGTTTCCAGAAGGCGTTTGGCTTTGCGAGGCCGAGCTTAGACTGTGCGAGCTCCCTTGAGGTTCTTGCAGTGAAGAAGACATTCTCAACGTACCAATCTTCGCTGTGGAGCGGTTTGGATTAGAGGATAGTTGAAGGTAGTATTGTTGAAAGTATTTTAGATCATGGAAGTGATCAGAGAAGGTAGCTTAGAGCCAGTCTTTTCCGCTTGGATACAGTTCTTCTACTTATACATGGTTTGAGGGACAGGGGTTGGTGGCGGTTGACGTCAGTTCGACCACGCGACAGTTCCAGTGACTTTTCTTTCTTTCTTTATATTCCAAAGATCTTTGAACGTTATATATCGATAAAGCAACTAATCTATTGCTGAATTCTATTTCGAAGCTGATGGATAACAGTACCTACAAACCCTTATTGTCAGCCAATTACATGGTCGCAATTCAACGAGGAGGATGATAAACGAGGTGTATCTTGCACATGGTTCAAATTGAATCACGTCAAACACGGTCAGACCCACGGTTATGTCGGTCTTTGCATCAAAATTTCCCCCCGCCTAACAGCCCCGCGTTTTGTGTCGGCCCGACTTCTATCGACTTTCCGACACCGAAAACATATAACAGCTTCTGATCCATACTCGATCCATATTGAAAGATACGAATTTGTCTTGAAAAATTGTATCAACATGTCTGAACGTTTCAAACCCAAGGTTCCTGTTCAACTCGATCCCCCCAAGGATGATCCAATTACCGTGGAGGAATTGGCAAAGTGCGACGGTACGTGTTCTCTCTAGTCGATGCTGAGTACCTCAAAAGTCTATCTACACCCTCACCGAGATATTAAGCTGACCGAGGATAATTCCACCACTAGGTACGGATCCCAACCGTCCGACTTGGGTCGCCATCAAGGGTATCGTTTTCGACGTATCCAAAAACTCAGCCTATGGCCCAGATGGTTCGTATCGTGGTAGGTCATCTCCGTCCCCCCAGTAGTCAGGATCTACTCTGACAAATGTTGCAGTCTTCGCAGGAAAAGACCCTTCTCGAGCTCTGGCCTGTTCGTCTCTGAAACCGGAGGACTGTAGACCAGATTGGTACGATCTCGAAGATAAGGAAAAGACGGTTTTAGATGAGTGGTTCACGTTCTTCAGCAATAGGTATAATATTGTTGGAAAGGTGAAAGACGCTACAAACTACTGATGCTAGGGGCAAGTGGGTGATGCGGAATCAGCTATCTTTACGCCTTGGAATAGGTACTATACCCATGGGATTTGAGCTATTTTGATTTCAGATGTTTATGGAGCATCACAGATGCTTCCGCTTCTTTCAAGGTAAACCACGTCTAAAACTGAAGCATGAGTAATTATAAATCAAATGCTGTGTACAAAATTAGCCATTCATAACTTTTGAGCCCCCAACTACGCCTTTCCCTTCCGAGTCCTCCGCTGCATTCTTTTCTTTGCGATGATACGATTGCGTTTGGCAACCTTGTTCTGTTCTTCCGTATCTGCTCCACCCTGCCCTTGGTCGCTATTGCTCTCGGAGCGCTTTCGTTTATTGCCCTTTGGTGCTGTTTTGTTCTGGGAGTCGCCATTTTTTGAGTCCCCATTTTTCTGACTACCTTTCTTGAAATTACGCATCTTTTCTTGTTGCTCCTGGCGGCGTCTGACGACATTTGCGTTTTCAAGAGCAAATTCAACAATGAGTCGTTTCTTCTTGTCCTTAGCATCTTCGGAGCCGGTTGCGGGGGCTTCGACGGCGTGGCAGTTGAGCCACCTGAGTCCCATCAACGCATGCCGGTGGGTAAAATACTCGACGAAACCATAACCTCGACTTCTTCCGGCGCCACGGTTCTCCTCGACCTTACTTCCATCCCGTCCTTCGAAAACGATCTTGGCTTGTCTCACAACACCAAGACCTTTCTTCTTTCTGAGCTGCTCAGCTTCCTTCATCTCTTCCGAAGCACGCTGTAGCTCATCCTTGGACAGGGGCTGGCGCAAGCCAGCAGAGACATCCTGGGCGAAACCAACAACGGCTTGTCGAGCGAGTTGCTTCAGATCCTTCGAGGTGATATGGCGGGGAACGTTTCGAACGGACAGCCGCGTCAAACTAAGATGAAGCGTTGGGTTCTTCTTGATAAAACTTTGTCGCTGTTTGAAGCTGTCCTCTCTCATCTTTATCTCAGACGGTGAGAGCTTCTTGTACAGAGGGGAATCCGAGGGGATAGTTCCCTCAGACAGAAGATACAGGCGACGCTTGTCAGTATCACGAACAAGACGCCGTGAGACACCTTCCTCTGCGAGTTGCGTAGCTCGTGATTTACTCACAGCCCGGGAAACCTGCAGTACTCGGCCGTCCAAGGTATAACGCCCAGTTGGGTCGGCATTCTCATTCTGAAGGACGGAATGTTTGAATGCAATGGAGCCCTTTTTGGCCTTTTCCTTCTCTGGGACAATGGTGTCTTGTTGTTTTGGAGCATCGCGCACACACGCCGCTGCATCCTCCGCCTTCCAGAAGCAAACGAAGCCTGTACCGCGAGGGCGTTCGGTTTCCGGGTCGACAACGATGCGTGCATAACGCAAGGGTCCGAACTGAGTAAAATGTTCGTAGAGTGTCTCATCTGTACAGGTGAATGGTAGATTCCGAATAAAGACGGTGGCGGCGGTTCTTTCATCCTCTTTGTCTTCCTCTTCCGCTTCTTCTTCTTCCTCGTCTTCGTCTTCCTCTTCATCACTCTGATCGATGTCATCCATATCTTCGTCCTCGGGGAGGTCTTCATCATCATCAACACCAGATTCAGCCTCGGCGTCGTCTGCCATCTCAGCGTCGCTTGACTCTTCTTCCTCTCCATTTTCCTGCTCTTGGCTATCTTGTTGTATATTCTCCCAGACAGCCTTGTCCACGGCCCAATCGACAGCCAAAGTTCTCCCATCTACCTCCTTTCCATTGACAGCTTCCAGTGCCTTCTCGGCGTTCTTCTTTCCTCTCAGAACCACAAAACCGAATCCTGCAAGTTTGTTTCCCTTCTTTGGGAGATTGACATGTTTGATTTTCCCGTAGCTTCTGAAATGGACTGCAAGGTCATCCGGCTCCTTGATGCTCCAAGGCAAGTTGCGAACAATCAGTTTGGGCGGCTGAGTGGCAGCCCTCTCTTGCTCTCTCTGCTTTTTAGCCTCAAGCGCAGCAGATGATGGTACACTCTTCCCCGCATTCTCATCGATTGTACGGTGACGGGGCTGGGCGTAGTCAACCTTGATCTTTTTCCCATCGAACACAGATCCACTGAATTCTTCCAGAGCGGCTTTCGCATCGTCAACATCAGCAAACGTCACGAAACCATATCCCTTAGACTGCTTTGTTTCGGAATCATTGACGACCAAAGCGTGTTTGATAACGTAGGACTGCGAAAAATATTCCGCCAACTTCTCGGTCGTCGCAGAGGCGGGCAGAGATCGAACGAATAAAGTTCTCCTAGGCTTGTTGGAGACCGATTCTTCCTGGACTGTGTCATTCTTCGCGGCATCCAGGGCGGCTTCCACCTCCTCAGAATCCCCTCTGCCTTTCGGGAGGCTTTTATGGCTAGTCTCGTTCTTTCCAGCCATCACTGCAATTTGAATTGCTTTTCTCTTTTCCTTTTTTGCCTTGCATCAAAATCAGCGGCAGAAAATTCCCAGCGATGGTTTGAAGATAAAAGTGGGTCTAGGCGGTGAAGAGAGCACGGCTCGACTGCGATTAGATAGTGATTGAGTTACTGCTAGTACCGCTGTTGAAGTCCCGCCTTTATCGCCGTCCAAAAAGTCATGGTCAATGAATATGGCGAAAGTACGGGGGTTGACTCTCCTTCAAATGTAGAAGGAAGCTCTACCCCAAGGCCTGAGGCCCCTGCATCTAGGCAAACACCAACAGGGCCAGTGCCTTCAAAAGTCCAGCAGCCAAAGCCGCAGGTCCTGCCAAGCAGAAGCACCCCTTCGGCTCTCCTTGTTTCGACGAGACAAAAGGGCAACCCAATACTGAATCATATCAAACTTCTGCCCTGGGAATATGCCGATATCCCGGCTGACTACGTGGTTGGGACCACTACTTGTGCACTCTTCCTATCTTTGAAATATCACCGCTTACATCCTGAATACATCTATTCTCGAATCCGACTCCTCGCAGGGAAGTATCTGCTTCGTATTCTCCTGATTATGGTAGACATCCCAAACCATGAAGATAGTTTGAAGGAGCTATCTAAGACCTCAATCATCAACAACCTCACCCTGACCCTTTGTTGGTCCGCTCCTGAAGCTGCGCACTACTTAGAATTATTCAAGTCCTCCGAAAACTCCCAACCAACTGCAATCCGCACCCAGCAAGCACAGTCGTATAAGGAGTCACTTATTGAGTTTGTCACGGCGCCCAGAAGCATTAACAAGTCCGATGCGGCAAGCCTCATCTCCACATTTGGAAGTCTGCAAAATGCTATCAACGCGCAGCCAGAACAGATCAGCGCTGTACCCGGCTGGGGTGAGAAGAAAGTTCGACAATGGTGTAATGCGGTAAGAGAAGACTTTAGGGTGGAAGCATCGAGAAAAACAGCGGCGCCTGCACAAAACTTATATAGTCAAAAGAACAACGAGCCGACGAGTCGAAACAGCAAGATGTCAACTTCAACGAATGCACATAATGAGGATGAAGAGGCAATGTTAGCAGCAGAATCAGAAGGCGCGCATGTGGGGTCTCAGGAAGACCTCGTTGAACGTGTCCATCCGGACAAAGCTGCTCAGAGGGAAGGAATGAGTGACGGCATAGTGGCAGCTTTGGCAAAACTTAGAGAAAGCGGCGGATAAATGAACTCGCTTCCAATACACAAAGTTGAGTTGCTTACGCTGTGTGCACCTAGATGAATGCGTTCGCGCTAAGTGAATCAATTTCAAGTATAATAAGCGACATAGATTCAAACATGATGGATACTGTGGCGTTCACGGTGACTGGATAGCAGCGTTCGTGGCCCATCGCGAAGTGGAAGAGGTCAAAGGTGCCGCCGGGTGGATGAGACGCCACATAACAAAGGTAGCTTTCTTTGACACTATGTGTTGTCCCTACAGCTTATGTGGTCCTTTGCGCAAGACCTTTTCTTTGTGGAGTAGATTGGTTATAGTCAAAATGAGCCCCTAAATACACATTTTTTTTTTCGGCAGTCATTAGAATTGCATAGTGAACGAGTTACACACATTGAGTTCTGATAGCAGAGCTCTAAAGTGGGTGAGAACGAGAGCTGATTTCCCCATGGGGAGGCTGCGGAACTGATTCCTTCGCCATGTGGAGCTTATTTCTTAAGCTAATGTCAAGCAACACGGCGCTGCATGGGGCACGATAATCCCTAGCTATCACGACTCCCCTGCATTTAAATCGCGAAAAGGAATGCTTTTGTATGGGCATGGCACCTAACCTAGGGCTCTAATTCTCACGAGGATTGCAGAAACACAGACGCTGCTGAGTCAGACGTAAGGATGAATCACGTGTGGATTTGGTGGGGCAATGCACCGAAAGGGGAAATCGGGGAGACGGCCAACATTGGAAGTTTTGGTTCCAACACGACACTCTTGATATGCACCAGGATCTCGGATGCCGCCCCTAGTGATCTCAGTGTGGGATGAAGGTTTCTTACTTATCCGATTAACGAGCGGCGTTCCCCACCGGCAAGCTGTTCTCCACTCAACTGCTTCCAGCACGCGGCTTGAGCTGGACCATCCAACTTTAGCCGGCCGAGCCTGGACCATGAGACGATGGGGGAGGAGGGTGCTAAGGACTTTGGGCCCGGAATAAAGCCCGACGTCAACTTCCAAGACTCAAATTGTTCTAGTTCAGCGGACCAATACGCACTTCAGCCTGCTAGCAATCATGCGAGCAACGTGGCAGGGCCGTCCAAGAACAACCAATCCCCCAGGACGGGTCCGCAGGCCTCCCAGTCCAGAAACTTCGAGTTTGTGCTAGTTACGGATAATGAGTCTCGGCGTCAAGTACGCCGTCATGCTATGCGTCAATACATGCATCAGCGGCGTTTGGACAGCATTGCTCGCCTAGGGCCATCTCGTATACCTGTTAGCGGTTGGACCACCCGTCCTCCGTCCGATACTCATGTATCAAACACTTCTTCCCGCGTGGAAGAGGTACAAGAGGAGACTTATGCAAAGGTCAAAGCAGAATCTCCAACTAAGAACGAGGATCAGAATAATACAGAACACACTAGAAGACCCTCACGGTTGCTGATACCAAAACTGCACAAGGTTAAACGTGAGGAGGAGACTTCTCCTCCGATTGCTAACTACACGACGTCTGACCCTTGCGCGTCTCCCGGAGAAGGAGGCAGGCGAGACCCCTTTAGCTGCTACCCGATCTCAGTTAGCCACGTAGATCATGAATTGATCCAGCACTGTAAGTCCTGATCCTCTCACCCCCTGAATTTGCATGTAGATTTGGTATGAATTGAGAGTAGTGGAAGCAGCGGATGTCCAGGCTCTCCTAGGGGTTCAATTCTATGATATGGCTGGGGGCTTACAATTTGAAGTTGTGGTGACTTATCCGTCTATGATGTATAAATTCGCCGAATCCATTGCGAACAATCCCTTGATGGAGATATTCCGACAATTCGCATTACATGATGAACTTCCTTTTCAAGCCATGCTTGCCATTGCCTCTAAGCATCGTGCGGGCGTAGAAGGAAAGGCGGAGTCTGTCCAAAGTCTCACCCACAAAATGCGAGCGCTACGGCTAATGAACGAGCGCATCCAAGCAGACTCTATGGGTCAGCATGATGGGACTATCTACGCTGTGGCTACTATGGCTGTTATCGAGGTAGGTTTCATCCTTGCTTGTTTATTCCAGCAGCTGACACTGTTGAAGAAATGGTCGAAGGATGCCTCAATAGAACGGATGCACTTCAGGGGATTAGCGTCGATGATCAAAAATCGAGGAGGGATGCAAGGAATGCGAGCCTCGAGCCCTTTCCTGGAGAAAGTCTTATACTGGTAATCTTAACAGCAGCCTTGAGCCTCTATCCCAAAGTAGCCATCGACTAATTTCTGTGTAGGGTTGATTTCAGTTGCGCTCCAAAGGCGATATATGGTACCTCGTTACCTTGGTCTGGAACCTTACCGGATAGTCCTCCCGCTGGACTTGATTTTGTCGACACTAACATCCATTTTGCTATCCCCCATCATTTCGCAACAGAAGAAGGTGCAGAAAGCCTCTGTGATCAACTCCGGGCATGTGAAGATTTCTTAAGATTTTTCCGCCGCCTTCATGAGCTGGAATACACTGCACTTGAATCACCTTCCATCATGGTATCTAGCAATACCGGTCACCGCAACAAGCGCTTTGGCCCTGGCACCCAGTTATATTCGATCCTCACTATGCTCCCAGACTACGACCATGGGATACGCGATGTGCGGTTCATTGACGAATTCACATGCATGTCATGTCTCTTCTTCCTGGCTGTTGCGTTATACGATTGTTACTCAACATCTTCCAACTTCGACCGATACCTTGACTGGCTGGACTTGGAGATAAAAAAGCTCAACCCTTATACGAACCCCAGCATTACCTCCGTACTATGGCTTTTCCTAAACAACGGTGGCTATTCAAACGACCATGCTTGCGACGCAGGAGAGAGATGCTGGATCGTCTCCCGGATGATCCGCATCGCCAAACGTCTGGAATGGAAACGACAGGGGACGATCTGGGACCGTCTCCGGCAAGTCTTAATAGATTTCATTCTAACACAACAGGAATGTGCCCTTGGGACAGACCAAGTCGATGAAGAAGCCCTCGCGGCTCGACAGCAGAAGCGCCGGCGATCGGCCGAATACTTCTGGAATGAGGACGAAATGCGCGAAGATATTCTGGACTTTGATCTCAGAACTTTCACACCATATTCAGAGACAGATGTACCAATCCTTACATGACTGGCAGACCTGAATGCAGTGTTTTGCTATAAAGTCAATTTATGATACTAATGATGATGACGAGTATGATTACGGTAACGGATATCATGAGAAAAACTTGCCTTGCATTTGGGCCTTTTTGGTTCATCCTTTCCTTTTTTGCTAGCTGCAGAGGCATTTGGTATTTTCCTTTTGTTACTTCATTTCAACATTCACCCTCCGAAATGATACGTTCACGTCCCTTCAAACTGTTATATATATAGCTTAATCCATCATGATGTACAACGGCGTGGAGTCAAAGCATAGGAAGGAAGAATCAGTCTCTAGAGATTAGTTGAAACCTTGTGATAGCTTTACTCGATCTACCAATCAATTAATTACCCCTGGTCACGGACCGAAAAAGCAAGGGTGGGTGGAGTAACCAGTCCAGGTATACGGAGTCTGCATTCCGCGAACCTTGGAACTTGAACGTAGTGTAAAAGCTTCTAGTAATCAACAGTCCGGAAAGCTTAACCTAATCAACATTACTGAGGAAAGATACCTTGGCATAGTTTGCAAACGGGTCCAGTATGTTTTCCCTTAAGGTTGACGTCCGTAAAAATGACAAGACTCATCCGCATGGGGTCTATGAATCTATTATACATCCGGCCGTACATACATACACATTCATGTCATGTCGTGATAACCAGTTCAAATCACTTGGTGGGTATTGGATTGCACTCTAACCATTAATAATAAGGAAAGCCTCCACGGATTCGAGATCAGACTTCCAAGCATCATCCGTGGAACAAACATAATTCAATAACATGCCGGCAAGGGTAAATGTAAATAAAGCCCAGGAAACGCAACTCATCAACGGTCCATCCTCGTTCACGCCTCGTTATACGATCAACCCAATCCATGGTATCAAACGTAAAAAATAGAAACTTGCTGATAGAAGCCCGGAGTGGGCGTGGTGGGTTAGTGGAAAACGTGTCTGTGTTCTCTCTCTCTCTCTCTTTTTTTTTTTTTTTT